>NW_028320832.1:0-111242 GCF_062004578.1 Staurois parvus
TTGTATCCAAATAAAAACATTGTAATCCAAATAATGCATTTTTTTATTTGGCTACAAATGGATACATTTGTTGCAACCGCAAGACTTATTCATATAAAATATAATAGCGGATTGGACTTCTTCTCCTCCTTCTCCTCCTCTTCTTCCTTCTCCTCCTCCTTCTCCTCCTCTTCTTCCTTCTCCTCCTCCTTCTCCTCCTCTTCTTCCTTCCTCCTCCTCCTCCTCTTCTTCCTTCTCCTCCTCCTCCTCTTCTTCCTTCTCCTCCTCCTCCTCATCTTCCTCCTCCTCCTCTTCTTCCTTTTCCTCCTCCTCCTCATCTTCCTTCTCCTCCTCATCTTCCTTCTCCTCCTCCTCATCTTCCTCCTCCTCCACTTCTTCCTTCTCCTCCTCCTTCTCCTCATCTTCCTTCTCCTCCTTCTCCTCATCTTCCTCCTCCTCCTCTTCTTCCTTCTCCTCCTCCTCCTCATCTTCCTTCTCCTCCTCCTTCTCCTCATCTTCCTTCTCCTCCTCCTCCTCATTTTCCTCCTCCTCCTCTTCTTCCTTCTCCTCCTCCTTCTCCTCCTCATCTTCCTCCTCCTCTTTCTCCTCCTCCTCCTTCTCCTCCTCATCTTCCTCCTCCTCTTTCTCCTCCTCCTCCTTCTCCCCCTCATCTTCCTTCTCCTCCTCCTTCTCCTCCTCCTCCTCCTTCTCCTCCTCATTTTCCTCCTCCTCCTCTTCTTCCTTCTCCTCCTCCTTCTCCTCCTCCTCCTCCTCCTTCTCCTCCTCATCTTCCTCCTCCTCTTTCTCCTCCTCCTCCTTCTCCTCCTCTTCTTCCTTCTCCTCCTCCTTCTCCTCCTCATCTTCCTCCTCCTCTTTCTCCTCCTCCTCCTTCTCCTCCTCATCTTCCTTCTCCTCCTCCTTCTTCTCCTCCTCCTCCTTCTTCTGCTTAGGAGCCATATGAAGGAGCACACTGGCCGCTTGCTTTCGACAGATCCATAAACATTAGCAAAATAAGTGCTTGTCCTTTTTTCTGTCCTTCGCATCATTTTGCTGCTAAAACTTTCCTTGTTTTCCTCCAAATTAAAGAAAAACATTTTATAAGGGGAGTTGTGATAATAAAATGAAAGAAAATCTTAGAATGCAGACAGATTGGTAAAAGAAAGACAAAAAGTTACTTAAATGTAGAAACCTCCTTATGTTTTTGTTACATTTTTATTACTAACTGCTTTGTTTTGTTTGCGGTCTACGCTGATAAAAATCACATTTAACCTGAAATTCCAGCTCATTGAGGGAAAAAAACAAACGTTTCTACTGCTTGCATACTAACACATGCGATTCCATGCGCACAGTTTTAGAGAAGGTTATGGGACTTGTCTACCCGCATTCCTTGCGATTGGGCTGCTGTCGCCGTGATGTGCGCATGCATACGCGCACGCAGCAGTGTGAACCCAGGCTCGCGCTGCAGCTCATCTGTTCCAAAAAATGTATTCTTGTCAATGAATGTCAGGCGTTCTGTGAGTGAAGGAGGTGCGATTGAGCCCAGGTTCTCACTGATGCAGTGCGGCACATCGCATGTGTTTCGCACAAAAAACTCACCGCATTCCTGTGCAAATCACATGCGATTTGTGTGCGGTGCGATTGGAGCCATACATTTTGTATGGCTCAAATCACATCGCATCAACACCAAAAGCAAGCGGGCTCAGGGGTGGACTGACCATTTGGAAACTCGGCACTGCCCGAGGGCCTGGGGTCAGTAGGGGGCCCCATGAGTTGTCAGTCCGCCCCTGAGTGGGACCCTTTCTTTTTCCCACACCTGATTCACAAATTCTGGTAATCGCACTGCATTTTGCGATCTGTTTCAGGTTGTCGTTAATTTAACATTCACGCCTGTACCATATCGCATTGGACACCGTGCAATTGCAATGTGGTGCAGGAAATGTAACGGATTCGCTGCATTTTCCACACCGCATTAGTGTGAACCAGGGCTTAATGTCACGATCTCCCATTCTCCAATCACAGATAGCCTTGCGTTCATTGCAAAGAGTGCAGGACCTGCTGCGATCTGCGTACTGCAGCCAGAATAAAACGTTTCAGCTTGGACCAATGTAACTATTAATAACAATCCATACCTATGGGAGCTGGAAATCACTATAACAGGCGCTGCTACTACACTGATCGCTGCCAGCTTCCGGGTCTAGGACCTTCAGCTCAGGCTTAGTTTAGACTTATAGGTGGGGGATGGCAAAAATGTGCAGCTAAGCTGCATTTCTGCCACCCAGCAACCTGCTATAGACAGCTAGGCAGCTGACAGGGAAGTTTTAATGCCAGAGGTGCGATGCTTCCCTTTGTGCCTGCAGCAAAGTTCACCCGACATGAAGTGATTGGCAGGCGGATATAGTGAATGCGGGGTACGGGTAGACCAGATATAGTGAATGCGGGGTACGGGTAGACCGGATATAGTGAATGCGGGGTACGGGTAGACCGGATATAGTGAATGCGGGGTACGGGTAGACCGGATATAGTGAATGCGGGGTCCGGGGAGACCGGATATAGTGAATGCGGGGTCCGGGGAGACCGGATATAGTGAATGCCGGGTCCGGGGAGAGCGGATATAGTGAATGTTGGGTCCGGGGAGAGCGGATATAGTGAATGCGGGGTCCGGGGAGAGCGGATATAGTGAATGCCGGTTCCGGGGAGAGCAGATATAGTGAATGCCGGGTTCGGGGAGAGCGAATATAGTGAATGCGGGGTCCGGGGAGAGCGGATATAGTGAATGCGGGGTCCGGGAAGAGCTGATATAGTGAATGCGGGGTCCGGGGAGAGCAGATATAGTGAATGCGGGGTCCGGGGAGAGCGGATATAGTGAATGCGGGGTCCGGGGAGAGCGGATATAGTGAATACGGGGTCCGGGGAGAGCGGATATAGTGAATGCGGGGTCCGGGGAGAGCGGATATAGTGAATACGGGGTCTGGGGAGACCGGATATAGTGAATGCGGGGTCCGGGAAGAGCTGATATAGTGAATACGGGGTCCGGGGAGAGCGGATATAGCGGATATACCCCAGATCTGAAGAAGGAGCCTATTGAGCATGCTCCGAAATGCATTACCGCCCCCTTCTCCTCTTACATCCGACTCTGCACTCCAAGCTTCATTTTGATGCACAGGCACATCCTTGACTCTACTTCCTGATCCTTTAGACAGAGTTTGCTGCTGGACGGCTGGATGTCCCACCTGGATCTTAATACATCACACGATGAGTCTTTTTAACTATGTATCTTGTAAGTGCAGTTTATCCATTGTTTACTAAATAAATTGTCAGTACTGCACTTAGAGGCGCCTTCCTCTCTTTTTCTTGTTACTGCATTAGAGCCTTGCTTCCACTCTAAGAAGAGCTGCCTCAGTGTTACTGCTCCCATCCATCCATCCCTGATAGCCACCTGGCACCTTTTTCCTACAGCTACAGAGGTTGGGCTCCAACAAGCGCCCTATATAATATACATAACAAATATATAACCCTGTGCCGGATCACGTACATGTATGTGATCCAGCTCTTCCAGGTAGGAGGTGCGCACATTCACTACAGCACATGCCGATCTTCAACACATGTGTTAACCATTTGGCAATTGCCTACCGCAGACATACTGTGGCAGAGTGGCCACCCTGTGCCAGATCATTTACATAAACGTACAAAACGTGTGAAAAAATGCACAAAAACCCTAAGCTCAGGTGTGAACGGGGCCTTTGTGCCACTGGGGGGCTGAAAGGGGAAGTTAGTTCCCGCCCAGTGTCAGTTAGTGTCAGATTGCCCACCGCACTATCACAGTCCCACTATAAGTCACTGATTACCGTCATTATTAATATAAAAAAAAATTCCACTATCTATACTGTGGTTTTTAGATGCTATAACTTTCATGCAAACCAATCAATATACATTTAAAGCGGAGTTCCACCTGAAAAAAAAAAAGTCAGCAGCTACAAAAATACAGACACTTACCTGTCCCTCGATCCAGCGGTGTCCTCACCACCGCTGGTTTCACCAGCAGTCTTCTCTCCCTGGCACCGGCATCCTCAGTGTGCGGCTTCACAGCCGGGTGCCTACTGCGCATGCGCGAAAAGTACTGTGCTTTGTGAATGACCTTGTAGTCTTCTGGGACCTGTCACGTGTCCCAGAAGACTACAGGGAGGGAGGGGGAAAGGACAACTTCCGCTTCCGATCGCCTAGGCCAGGGGTAGGCAACCTTCGGCTCTCCAGCTGTTGCAGGACTACAAGTTCCATCATGCCTCTGCAAGTCATAGCTGTAACTCAGTTTTGTAATGTTGCAATGCCTCATGGGAAAAGTAGTTCCACAACAGCTAGAGAGCCACAGTTTGCCTAACCCTGGCCTAGGCGATCACAGCAGACGTGGGAACAGGTACCTGTCAAATTCGGTTATCCGCTCCCCAAAGGTGCCAATCCTTAATGGGGAGCGGGCGATAAAGGCTTAAAGCGGAACGTCGCCTTTTAGGTGGAGCTCCGCTTTAATGTGATCTCTCTTTTTACCAAAGGCATGTAGCAGAAATCATTTTGGCCTAAAATTATGAATACAATTTTTTAATTGTGTATGTTTTATAGCAGAAACTAAGAAAAAATAATGTTTTTTTTTTTCAAAATGTTCTGTCTTTTTTTGTTTATATAATACAAATTAAAAAAAAGCCCAGTGGTGATCAAATACCACCAAAAGAAAAGCTCTATTAAAAAAATGATCTAAATTTCGTTTGGGTACAGTGTTACATGACCATGGAACAGGGACGGACTGACCATTCGAGCACTCGGGCACTGCCCGAGGGCCCACGGTCAGTAGGGGGCCCCATGAAAGGCCCCTGGTACCTTTTTATAAGCTTTTTTGGGTGTGCTTTAAGTGTGGGCAAGGAAACAGGGGCCCCATGATCCCCTATTGCCCGGGGGCCCCATGAGTTGTCAGTCCGCCCCTGCCATGGAATTAAAGTAGCGCAGTGCTAAATAGCAAAAAACTGGCCTGGTTATGAAGGGGGCAAACGTAAGGACTAAACTGAAGTTTTCATCTTGCGAAGTGGTTTATGTGCCACTAGAGGGCAGTCCTAGCTGCTCAGTCAATGAAGCGTTGCACTGACAGATTAGCGCAGCCCTGGGGGTCTGTTGGTTTAGGGTTACAGGCTGGGGGGGTGGGGGTGCTCATGAATTATTTCCACCTCTGTTGACACCAGTATGATTCTATACCAAGCCCCAGGCTGTAGTTGCAGCCCTGATCAGATAACATGTGCAAAGGTTTCCTCCAACACTTCCCGTCTGTGTTCATTGTAACTGCAATATGATTTTATCACCAAAACCACTACATGCAACACGGTTCCGCTTCACGCATTTCCTTGTATATCAGCTCACAGCCGGTGTGATTATTGTTATCCTCCAGCAGATCGGCTTCAGCGAGGCCTCCCCTAACCGTCAAACAGGTATGGCAGGGGGTTAGGCCTACTCCAATCTTTCCGCATTCATTTTATGTCTCGAGGAAGATCTTCAAGGTCATTCTAAATCTCCATATTTATTTATAAAGATATGAAAGCAGAAATAAACCCACCGATTTACCGGTTTCCCAAAACAGTTACATTCGAGGCATGTCGTGAGTGATGGCTGTCACAGTTGCTTGTACTCTCAACTGAACTGTCAAGCCATCAAATGATGGGTGTCATAACTGATCACATGGGCAGCAGCTTGGCAACTGCAGATCAAACTGATGCTAACATGGCAGCTTCCTTGGCTGTAAAGGTTAGGAGGGTTTAGTTCCGCTTTAACTAAATCAGTAACTCTAAAGGCTTGAGTTTTTTTCAAGAAAAAATAACAACTTACCTGCTGTGTGCAGTGGTGTTGCACAAAGCAACTCCGTTCCTCCTCTTCTCGGGTCTCCCGCAGGCTCTCCTGGCTCCTCCCTCCTGTCGGGTGCCCCCACATCAAGCAGCTTGCTATGGGGGCACCCGCTGCTCTGTGTGTCCATTCTCGCTGAACCCTGCCCCTTCTCTCTTCTCATTGGCTCACTGGCTGTGATTGACAGCAGTGGGAGCCAATGGCTCCTACTTCTGTTTCAGCCAATGAGAAGAGGGAGTCCTGGGATAGCCGAGACTCCAGTGCAGATCGCTGGGGCTTAGGTGAGTATTAGGGGGTTTGGGGGGGATGTTGCACACAGAAGGTTTTTTACCTTGCATGAAGGTAAAGAAACCTTGAGCCTTCAGAAGAGGGGTGTCAAACTGGCAGCCCTCCAGCTGTTGCAAAACTACAAGTCCCATCATGCCTCTGCCTCTTGGAGTCATGCTTGTAACTGTCAATCTTGCAGTGCCTCATGGGACTTGTAGTTTGGCAACAGCTGGCAGGCCACCAGTTTGACACCTGTGCTTTAGAATCACTTAAATGTACAGCCCTGGCCAAAAGTTTTGAGAATGACACAAATATTCCTTTACCTGCAAGGAAACACGTGTAGTCATCATTGCTTTGCACAAAAAGGGACTCACAAGCAAGGATATGGCTGCTACTGAGATTGCACCTAAACCAGCCATTTGTCGGATCACCAAGAACTTCAAGGAGAGAGGATCAATTGTTGCGAAGAAGGCTTCAGGACTTCCAAGAAAGTCCAGCAAGAGCCAGGACCATCTCCTCAAGTTGGTTCAGCTGTGGGATCGGGGCACCACCAGTGCAGAGCTTGCTCAGGAATGGCAGCAGGCAGGTGTGGGTGCACAGTGAGAAGACTTTTGGAAGATGGCCTGGTGTCAAGAAGGGCAGCAAAGAAGTAACTTCTCTCCAGGAAAAACATCAGGGACAGAGTGATATTCTGCAAAAGGTCCATGGATTGGACTGCTGAGGACTGGGGGAAAGTCATTTTCTCTGATGAATCACCTTTTCTGATTGTTTGGGGCATCTGAGAAAAAACCTTGTCCGGAGAAGAAAAGGTGAGCGCTACCAGCAGTCCTGTGCCATGCCAACAGTAAAGCATTCTGACACCATTCATGTGCGGGGTTGCTTCTCAGCCAAGGGAGTGGGCTCACTCACAATTCTGCCTAAGAACACAACCATGAATAAAGAATGGTCCAAAAACATCCTCCTAGAGCAACTTCTCCCAACCAACCAAGAACAGATTGGTGACGAACAATGCCTTTTCCAGCATGATGGAGCACCTGGCCATAAGGCAAAAGTGATAACTAAGTGGCTTGGGGAACTAAACATTGACAATTTGGGTCCATGGCCAGGAAACTCCCCAGACCTTAATCCCATTGAGAACTTGTGGTCAATCCTCAAGAGGCCGGTAAACAAAAAAAACCCCACAAATTCTGACAAACTCCAAACATCGATTATGCAAGAATGGGCTGCCATCAGCCAGGATGTGGCCCAGATGTTGACTGACAGCATGCCAGGGCCAATTGCAGAAGTCCTGAAGAAGAAGGGTCAACTCTGCAAATATTGCCTCTTTGCATAAATTTCATGTCATTGTCAATAGAAGCCATTGACACTTATGAAATGCTTGTAATTATACTTCAGTATACCATAGTGACAATGGACAAAAAGACCTAAAAACACTGAAACAGCAGACTTTGTGAAAATTAATATTTGTGTCATTCTCAAAAATTTGGCCAGGGCTGCAAACCTGTTTTTGGCTCAGACTGGGCAAAGTAATGGGTTCTATGAGTAGCAGATTCCACAGGAACTTACCATGCCTTGCTGGAAATGGAAGTGAAAGGGAATATCCCCCAGTTGCCAGCAACATTCGCTTTTAAATTGACTCTTTAAAGTTTTTAAAATATCTGAAGCAAGGACACCTGTTACACTTCCAATTCTTACAGGGTTACCAGTACCTTCAGGATTTCCTGGTTTTCCAGGGAACCAGTTCATGCACTGGTAAGTGTGCATCATCTTGTGTTGACGGCGCTGGGGCATGTTCTCTTACCAGAAGCGCATTTAAGCTCCAGTCTTTGAAGCTGCCTGCTTCGACCTCTGTATGAACTTGACTACTCTCTTGCCTGTTGCCTTCTCAACATCTGCCTGGACCCGACTGCTATCTTGCCTGCCACCTGCTGCCTGCCTCAACCTTTGCCTGTACCTGACTACTCTCATGCTTGCCACCTGCCTTGACCTCTGTATGGCTGTGACCACTCTCTTACTTGCTCCCTTCCTGGATCTCTGCTTGGACCTACCTACTCTCTTGCATTCACTGATCTCTGCCTGACCTGACTACTTTCTTGCCTGCTGCCTGCTTCAACTTCTGCCTGGAGCTGACTTCTATCTTGCCTGCCACATGCTGCCTGCCTCGACCTATGCCTGTAAATGACTACTCTCATGCTTGCCGCCTGCCTTAACCTCTGTATGGCTGTAACTACTCTCTTGCTTGCTGCCTGCCTGGATCTCTGCCTGGACCTGACTACTCTCTTGTCTGCTGCCTTCCTCATTTTCTGCCTAGACCTGACCACTCTTCTGCCTGACCTGACTACTTTCTTGTCTGCTGCCTGCTTCAACCTTTGCCTGAACCTGACTATTCTCTTGCCTGCTGCCTGTTTCAACCACTGCCTGACCTGACTGCTTTTTCCTGCCACCTGCTGCCTGCCTCGACCTCTGCTTGGACCTGACTAACCTCTTGCTTGCTGCCTGCCTTGACCCCTGTATCTTTCTAATTCCTGGTCTCCTTCTGATCATTGTGGTTCCTACCCCTGGCCTCTACATCATGACAGGAAATGACGTACTTGCCAGAAAAAGGAACCACAGCAGAAGTGTGTCAGAAGATCCAAAACATAAAAACATTCAATAGGAGTCCCAGGCCGAATGGTAAAGTGTAAATCATTTTAATTATTTATATTATGATCACATAAAACATCCCAAAGTATACCTTATGGCGCGGATCCAAGCTATGGATGGAAGGAAAAGAATCACCCCACCGGCAAGTGAGAAGAGGGGAGCATGAGTCCAAGCGATTCCAGTGTCAGCCAATACAAGTGAAGGGATGGACGCTGCTCAACCGACCTCAGGAGTCCAATGTTAAGGAATGGCCTCAGCCGCTGTACTGGCCACACCCTATGGCGAGTTTCACCCCACCCACGGGGTTTGGTACCTCTCTGACCAAGCCCCGGTGGTGCAGGGCAAAATACATCGGAGGGAGTGGCCAGTATGGCTGCTGAAGCCATTCCTTAACATTGGACTCCTGGGGCCAATGCGTTTCAGGGGCCAACAGCACCCCCACTTCATTAGGGCTCAGTGAACTATGACAGGGCTCAGATGGATGAAAAAGTTATCAGATAGATATGTAGTTTGCTGATGAAAACTCAATTAAGCAGCATATGTCAATACAAGCGGCGACTGCCAGTGCCTAGCCTTGTATTTTCTGCTTAACTGAATTCCCAACAAGCTTACTGAGCCCTGAGGAAGAGAGTTGTTGGCTCTTGAAATGTGGTGGATTTTTTTTTTGTATAATTATACTATAAACAATTATAGCAATTTGGACTCACTTTTTGGTATGGTGCTCCTATTGAACGTTTTATGCTTTGAGTCACATTCTGGGTATCCACCAGACGAGAACCTTGTGTGGTATTGGGGTAATTATACTCATGTGGTAGATGCTTTTTCCAATGAGTTTGTGCCAGTCCAATCTGTATTTTAGGGTATGGCAGCCCACTTTTATTAAACAGAACAAAAAAGTTCACATAGACATCAGTTTCCCACGCAGGGGTACTTCAACATTAACACATGAACTGAAGAAAATGCTAGCCCACCTGGATATGCTTCCACAGCATCGCTGTTATGAATACTGGTCCCTCAGACCACCGGCTCATCAGGCTCACTTAGCCTTGTAGATTTCAGCACCTCACTGTGTAGGTCTACACTTTGGCTTTTCAATAGGAGCCCACCTGACTCCGAGGAAGAGAATTCCTGTCTCTTGCCTGTTGGCTGGGCACCTCTGACCCTTGGTGGAGACCTCCTGTCTCCCGACTCCTGGATGGGGCACCTCTAACCCCTGGCTGAGACCTCCTAAGTCCTGGCTCCTGGCTGTGGCACCTCCAACCCCTGGCGGAGACCTCCTGTCTCCAGACTCCTAGCTGTGTCACCTCTGACCCCTGGTTGAGACTTCCTGTCTCTCGAGTCCCGACTCCTGGCTGGGGCACCTTTGACCCCTAGCTGTGACCTTCTGTGTCCTGACTCCTGGCTGGGTCACCTCTGACACTTTGCGGAGACCTCCTGTCTCATGGCTGGGGCATCTCTTTGCAAGGACCTCCTGTCTCCTGGATGGGGCACCTCTGACCCCTGGCAGAGACCTCCTGTCTCCTGACTCCTGGCTGGGTCACCTCTGACCCCTGGTGGAGACCTCCTGTCTCATGGCTGGGTCACCTCTGACCCCTGGCGGAAACCTTCTGTCTCCTGACTCCTGGCTGGATCACCTCTGACCCCTGGCGGAGACCTGTCTCCTGACTCCTAGATGGGGCACTTTTGACCCCTGGCTGTGACCTCCTGTCTACCAACTCCTGGCTGGGGCACCTCTGACCCCTGCAAGACCTGAGCTATCCTCAGACCTTCATATAGGGGCTGTGTGCACCTGGACACACACCCTGCTGGTCTTTAACAAGAGCCATACACTCAGTTGGAGACTTCTTCCCACCCAAGGCACTTTGAAGTCTCCGGGCTACAGACCCAGATCCAGGAGCTACAAAACCCAGAGAAAGATTGATCCCTTTGGCAATCTTTGATCTCACTCGCTTGTCGACGCACGCTTTCACCGTACATTCTGCATCTGAGGAATGTAGGCTAAATCCTTATTAGAATTTGTCTTCCCACCTACCACAGATTCACGTTATAGCTAATGATTGAATATCCTGTGAAAGCTTGTAGTGTCCACAGGGGGGGCATGTGATAGGGTGACCACGCAGGAGTAAAACTTGAGGACAGTTGTCTCCCTGTAACAGGAAGTGTTTGAACAAGTACCTTCATGGCAGGATCAACAGGGAAAATTTTAGCAAAAGCTTCAAAAATATTGAATAATATTGAATTTTGGTTATAAATCTTTTTTAAAGAAATCTTGTTGCCAAACCATTTATTTCAACAAAAGATAACACCAATCAGCTTCTGCTGCAGCCTCTCGCCTTGTAACTTGCGACAAAGCTACAATGTACAGTCTGATCACTGGAGAGTGGAAGAAGTAAAACTGTAGAAATGCTTCCTCCTGCCTGCAGCAGACTGATGACACCATCTCAGTCTAGGCGAAGGGCAGCTTTTTTAAAGTAGAATTCCAGCTAGAAATAATAAGAGAAAATCAAAAGCCTGTTGAAAGATACGTAAAATAATAGAAACCAAGTTTAGTTGCACTTTTTCACCGTCGATCCAGAGATTTCCCGAGTACTTTTTTTTTCTTACTGCCGCTATATGTCTTCAGCCTAACAGCCAGCGTCCTTCAGCCCACTTCCTCTGAGACCAATTCATCCCGGACCAGCCTCCAACCTGTGACTGGACAGTGAAAGGAGAAGCAGCACAGTGCTGAGTTCATCTTTCTGCACACAAAGTGAATCTATATACTTGGTGGCTTTTGTGGAATTTCTTTAAAGTATTAGTTCACCTTTTCCAAAAAAGTGAAAAGGTAAACTAACACCCTATCCTCCCCCCCTTCCCGGTGCTGAGCTTTCAGTGTTCATGCAGCTGGTCCAGCAGCCGGGGATTTGAAATCTCTGCTCTTCTCCCTCTTCTCACTGTAGCGCTTCCATGACAGATCAGAGTGATTGTGATTGGTCAGCACTGGCACAGAGTATCACTCTGATCTGTCTTAGAAGCTCTGCATTGAGAATGGGAAGGAGAGCAGAGATTTCCCAGACCGGTAAATGGGCTGCATGGGCACTGACAGCTCATCACCCACTGAGGTAAGTATAGGGGAGACCCGGGAGCAGGGGCGTATTTTCCGCAAGGCAAACAAGGCTCTTGCCTAGGGCGGCATTTTTAGATGTCCGTAGGGGCAGACGATTTTTGTGTTGCTCAGGGCAGCACAAAACCTAAATACACCACTGCCCGGGAGGGTGGGGAGGTTGTACGGCGTTAGCTCACCTTTTTTCTAAAAACACTCTATATACTGTATATTCCTCAAGAGACACAAAGGTTAAAAATCCACTTTGTGTGTACCAAATGTTTTTGCAAACCCAGATATTGCCTTGTAAAAGTAGCAGTGACATCATCATCATCATCATCAAGCCTGTGCTCAGAGCAGAGATGTGGGAGGGAACCAGCAGACTCCACCCACTACAGAAAAGTAGATGATGGGGGTGGAGACAAGACCAGTCACTGCGCACACGGTGAGACAGCAGCAGTGAGCGGTCTTTATTACAGGAAGCCTCACACAGATCTGGAAGAAATACACAAAGCTCACCAAGATTCAAGAAGAAGACACACGACCGATGGATTTATATCATTTTTATTTATTCCGGAGTTCGGCTTTAATGTCATTGTCCTTCCTTATCGAACGTTATGCCGCTGCTTTAAAAGCCGGTCCCGGATTCCAGAAGGAGCCACAGTACGCCGTGACGTCACGCCGCCGGAGCAACGTGGAGCTCCGGCGGCCATCTTTGAAAGTGGACGGTCAGTCCTATGCTCTGTGAATGTTTATGATTTTGCCTTAATAAACCTATTTAATCTACTACACTATGGACATATCTTTGTTCTCACCCCCTGGGGGAGCCTTTAATTCCCAGATACCCTGCCTCAGGATGAAACTCTTTTATCCAGAGAGGGAATCTCTCACCCAGGGAGCAACACTGGTCTAACCCCTTAAGGGGAACTCTGGTGGACGTGGATCACCAATAAAGCCCCAAGGATTCTGTCTGATGACCATCCATCCCTTAGAGGGAAGACTACTTAGTTCCTGACCCCCCTTGATGACACCTGGAGTATTGACATAAGGGCGCATTTTCTATGCGCATCTGGTGAGTGAGCATTACTTACACTATCGCTGCACGGATGACGGTTCCAGAATAGCAAGAGTCACTTTTTGAACTGTTTTATATTTACAGTGGGGCAAAAAAGTATTTAGTCCGCCACCAATTGTGCAAGTTCTCCCACTTACAAAGATGAGAGAGGCCTGTAATTGGCATCATAGGGAGACCTCAACTATGAGAGACAAAATGAGAAAACAAATCCAGACAATCACATTGGCTGATCTGGAAAGAATTTATTTGCAAATTTTAGTGGAAAATAAGCATTTGGTCACCTACAAACAAGCAAGATTTCTGGCTCTCACAGACCTGGACCTTCTTCTTTAAGAGGCTCCTCTGTCCTGCACTCATTACCTGTATCAATGGCACCTGTTTGAACTTGTTATCAGTATAAAAGACACCTGTCCACAACCTCAAACAGTCACACTCCAAACTCCACTGTGGTGAAGACCAAAGAGCTGTCGAAGGACACCAGAAACAAAATTGTAGACCTGCACCAGGCTGGGAAGACTGAATCTGCAATAGGCAAGCAGCTTGGTGTGAACAAATCAACTGTGGGAGCAATAATTAGAAAATGGAAGACATACAAGACCACTGATAATCTCCCTCGATCTGGGGCTCCACGCAAGATCTCACCCCGTGGGGTCAAAATGATCACAAGAATGGTGATCACTACAACGGCGCCACCTCCTCTTCCCTCCCCCTCTCTGTTGGGGTCCCCCAGGGCTCTGTCCTTGGACCCCTTCTCTTCTCCATCTACACCTCCTCCCTTGGCAAACTCATACACTCCCACGGCTTCAACTACCACCTCTATGCTGATGATACTCAAATCTACCTATCCACCCCTCACCTCACCCCCACATTCTCCGCCCGCATCACTCACCTCCTAAACGACATCTCTGACTGGATGTCGCTCCATTTCCTCAAACTCAACCTCTCCAAAACCGAGCTTCTCGTCTTTCCCCCTTCCCGTGCCCCCCCCCCATCCTTTCCATCACTACCAACAACACCACCATCAATCCCGCCCAGCAAGCCAAGGTCCTTGGCGTCATTCTGGACTCAAACCTTTCCTTCCAACCTCATGTCAAATCACTCACAAACACATGCAGGCTCCACCTCCGCAATATCGCCAAGATACGCTCCTTCCTTACCCCAGACACCACTAAACTACTCGTACACTCCCTGATTATCTCACGCCTGGACTACTGCAACTCCCTCCTCATCAGCCTACCCCAGTGCAGGCTCTCCCCGCTTCAGACCATCCTGAACTCAGCTGCCAGACTCATCCACCTCACCACCCGCTCCACCTCTGCCACCCCCCTCTGCCTCTCCCTCCACTGGCTCCCCATTGCCCAACGCATTAAATTCAAACTGCTCACTCTGACCTATAAAGCCATTCACAACACTGCCCCTAACTACCTCACCGACCTGATTCCCAAGTACCACCCTACCCGTACCCTTCGCTCTTCACAGGACCTCCTTCTATCTTGCTCCCTGGTCTCCTCCTCCCACGCACGACTGCAAGACTTCTCCAGGTCCTCCCCCATCCTCTGGAACTCACTACCCCAATCCATCAGACTGTCACCTTCCCTCCTCACCTTCAGGCGCTCCCTGAAAACCCACCTCTTCAGGGAAGCCTACCCCACCCTCACCTAACAGCCGCTGCCCTTCCCTCCTCCTACCACTCCATCCCCCACAGCCGTTTCCTCCTGTACCTCTACCCCCTCCCTCCTAGATTGTAAGCTCGAAAGAGTAGGGCCCTCTTACCCCTTGTGTGCTGTTTGATGTTACTGTACTGTTTCATGTATTGTCCCCCCTCTATTGTACAGCGCTGAGCAAACCCTTTGGCACTATATAAACTCAATAAATAAATAAATAAATAAATTTTGAGCAAAAATCCCAGGACCACACGGGGGGACCTAGTGAATGACCTGCAGAGAGCTGAGACCAACGTAACAAAGGCTACCATCAGTAACACACTACGCCGCCAGGGACTCAGATCCTGCAGTGCCAGACGTGTCCCCCTGCTTAAGCCAGTGCATGTCCGGGCCCGTCCAAAGTTTGCTAGAGAGCATTTGGATGATCCAGAAGAGGATTGGAAGAATGTCATATGGTCAGATGAAACCAAAATAGAACTGTTTGGTAGAAACAAAACTCATCGTGTTTGGAGGAGAGAGAATGCTGAGTTGCATCCAAAGAACACCATACCTACTGTGAAGCATGGGGGTAGCAACATCATGCTTTGGGGCTGTTTCTCCGCAAAGGGACGACTGATCCATGTACAGGACAGAATGAATGGGGCCATGTATCGTGAGATTTTGAGTGCAAACCTCCTTCCGTCAGCAAGGGCATTGAAGATGAAACGTGGCTGGGTCTTCCAACATGACAAGGATCCCAAACATACCACCCGGGCAACGAAGGAGTGGCTTCGTAAGAAGCATTTCAAGGTCCTGGAGTGGCCTAGCCAGTCTCCAGATCTCAACCCCATAGAAAACCTTTGGAGGGAGTTGAAAGTCCGTGTTGCCCAGCGACAGCCCCAAAACATCACTGCTCTAGAGGAGATCTGCATGGAGGAGGAGATCTGCATGGAGGATGGGCCAACATACCAGCAACAGTGTGTGCCAACCTTGTGAAGACTTCCAGGAAACGTCTGACCTCTGTCATTGCCAACAAAGGATATATAACAAAGTATTGACATGAACTTTTCATATTCACCAAATACTTATTTTCCACCATAATTTGCAAATAAATTCTTTCCAGATCAGCCAATGAGATTGTCTGGATTTGTTTTCTCATTTTGTCTCTCATAGTTGAGGTCTCCCTATGATTCCAATTACAGGCCTCTCTCATCTTTGTAAGTGGGAGAACTTCCACAATTGGTGGTAACTAAATACTTTTTTGCCCCAATATATATATAAACTTTACATTTGAAACATATTTTTGATTGATTTCATTTATTAAGCGCTGCACCCCTTTTACAGTACGGATTCCAGGACAGGATGGAGACACAGAGCAGAATCCCCAAGGCAGCAATAAGTTGACATGGCCGGTCTGATTGGTCAGTGGAGTATTTTGGTGAAGGAAAGGGTGGAGGGGTTGCATTTAGTTACTGCAGAGCAGAAAAGCAAAGCCCACATCAAGCCAGTGACAACAGTGCCTCTTTGTGGGGCTCACGTTTCAACCGACAGAACAGGTTTTTTTTTCGCGTGCGTCGCTGCCATTGGAACAAAGGAAAGCAGTCCGGGGCTCTGGCGCTCTCCCAGCTCGTTATCTCATGCCTGCCTGTCATCGTCCTCCATGGCTGTACATTGCTCCGGTGCACCATGCACAGCTCCCATGGTAATGACCTCCAGGGGGGTGTTCATAAAGGATTTGGGTCTGCAGTTTTGCTGCATCCGCTAAGCAGGGGATTTAAAGTGTATATAAAGGAGGTTTGTTTTTTTTTAATTACAAAAAATGTTGCTCGCCTCGGGTTATTCCTTGACTGGTTCCAATTATGTGTCTTCTGCTGTCACACGATTCCCATCTATATTAAGGCCAATCTGCACTTCCTGTCCCTGGGTGGCACCCTGTCCTTTCAACATAGCATGGGTGTCACCCGGGGTAAAGGGGAAAACTAGTTTCCGCAGCAAACTACACATTTTACATGCTGATGCACACCAGTTGTGTATTTAGGTTTTGTGCTGCCCTAGGCAACACAAAAATCGGGCGCCCCCCCCCACAGAGAGAGACTGACATTGACCAACAACACCCCTGCCCACCGCACCTGAGAGAGCCTTCCCCTCAAGCCCCCCCTACCTGGTGAGAGAAAGACACTCACCTTCACAGCTCTGGACATCCCCGGGAACAAGAGTCGGGCTCTCCATATACCATCAAGTAGCCCGCAACCTCTCTTGGATCCCACCTGGTCCCCATGCCGCATGTGTCCTTTCTTCCATCCCTTCTTCCGGGGAAGGGGGGGGGTGCTGCCCCCCTGAAAGTTTTCACCTTAGTCAAATGCCTTGTTTGCCTTAGTGGTAAATACGCCCCTGCTCTATGCTGTGATATCTGGAATTGCACAGCATGGTGGGTCCATCCACTCTGCTGACCCATATGGACAATCACATGATTGGAAAGTCTGTCCTGCCTCCTGGCCATCAGGTTAGGGCACAGGTGTCAAATACAAGGCCAGAGGGCCAAATCTGGACCTCCAGGCCATGTTAGGCACCACAGAGTACAGGCATGTCCTTCACGTTTGGACTCGGTGTGCTTAAGGAGAACCCAATCCTAGGCATGCTCCTTACATCAGACTCAGATACTTCTTCCACTATGGGTCAGTACAGGATTCCTAGAGCTCAGATCTGAAATCCTGATGCTAAGAGGGAAAACACAAGATGGTCTAGACCAGGGGTAGGCAACCTGCGGCCCTCTAACTGTTGTGGAACTACATTTCCATTCTGGACTCCAACCTATCCTTCCAGCCCCAAGTCCAATCTTTAACAAACTCGTGCAGACTCCACCTCCGGAACATCGCCAAAATCCGCACGTTCCTAACCCCAGAAACCACTAAACAGCTCATCCACTCCCTCATCATATCACGACTTGACTACTGCAACTCCCTCCTCACTGGCCTGCCTCGCCGCTGGCTATCAGTCGATCCTGAATACAGCTGCCAGACTCATTCACCTTTCCAACCGCTCCGTTTCCGCCACCCCCCTCTGCCAATCCCTCCACTGGCCTCCACTCAGTGTCCTCCACCCCCCTCTGCCAATCCCTCCACTGGCTTCCGATTGCCCAACGGATCAAATTTAAAATCCTAACGCTGACGTACAAAGCTGTCCACCATACTGCCCCGAACTACATCACCGACCTAATATCCAAGTACCGCCCAACACGCACACTCCGCTCCTCACAAGACCTCCTTCTCTCTAGTTCCCTGGTCTCCTCCTCCCATGCCCGCCTTCAGGACTTCTCCA
Organism: Staurois parvus; assembly: GCF_062004578.1. Lineage (NCBI taxonomy): Eukaryota > Metazoa > Chordata > Amphibia > Anura > Ranidae > Staurois > Staurois parvus. The sequence goes on from NW_028320832.1 coordinate 17,882, forward strand.
GGGTGTCACCCATCCTCTGGAACTCCCTGCCCCAACCCATCAGATTATCACCTACTCTCCTCTCCTTTAGGCGCACCCTGAAAACCCACCTCTTCAGGGAAGCCTACCCCACCCCCTGCTAACCTGCCGACCTCCTCCACTCTTCCCACCACTCCATCCCCCACAGCTATCTCCTCCTGTACCACCATCCCCTCCCTCCTAGATTGTAAGCTCCAAGGAGCAGGGCCCTCGATCCCCTCATGTTTTGCATTGTATTGGTATTGTTCTGTCACATGTTCTGTCCCCCTTTGTAATGTACAGCGCTGAGCGAACTATTTATAAATACTGTATAATAATAATAATAATGTTATGTGGCCCTTGCACCTCTCCTGCAGTTAGGGAGGGTGTGGGATTCTTGACATCTGATATAATGGGGAGGGGGGGGTGCTCTGGACATCTAGTCTTACAGATACAACTGGCCCTTTGAGCGCAACCATAATCCTGATATAGCCCGCGATGAAATGGAGTTTGACACCCCTGGATTAGGGGAAGGTTGCAGCACGTTGATTAACGAGAGGCTAAATCTCTTGCCAGTGTGCGATGGTAATCTGAAAGGCAGTATTTCAGTTGCTCTGTCCTCCAAAAGACGCCTAGTCTGGTCGCTGACAAGTTGCTGATTCACGCACAGCAGGAAAAGAAGTCGGGATTACTCAGAAGATGAGAATTAGCGGTGAAAGAGGCGAGAGGCGGCGTTATTGTAAATGGAAGGGTGCGTGAGTCATGGCACACCTGCCATTAATGTAGAAAATTAAATACAGAGAGCGGATGACCTATCCGCGGGCCTCCCGCTATTGACCAGCCAGGATCTCCTCGCTCGGAACCTCCACCAATTAGTAGCACCACCGGGCTGCTCTGAGGTTACCGCCGCTGTTCTTCGCTGAGTCTATCATTAAAGGACACCTGTCACGGAAGAAGCGTATAGCTACGTTTGCACCTCTTGCTTGAACACATAGCGTGTTGATACCGGTTAATGTGCGTTACTGTATATTGTAGAACGCATGGGCTTTGCCAAAAGTGTGTAAGGGCACTATTGGGAATAAATGGCGCCGCAGCACCAAGCAAACTAAAACCAGGCAGTTGACCCGAGGGTTCAGCTGGGGATTAGCCGGGTTGGGGGTCCACCACTGTGGTCATATACCACATTGATGAGCTGATTTTTTTAGACTTAGTTCCTCCCGTGCAATTTGGCGCATTGGGCGGTAAGTACTTTCCATCGAATTCTGTCAACTGTGGCCGATTCAGCCTCATCCAAGGGGACCTCAATATCTTTCAGTCCTGTTATAAAAGGGGACTGCCGGGTAGTGGGTGGTCTTGTTTCCGCTTTCTTCTAGGTAATGGCATCCACCACAAATGTTTTAGTAGCAGTAAAAGGTTTTTACGCGGCTGAGTGGCTATCCCAGCACCCATCCCTCCTCTTTTCTCAGCATGGGCTTGGGACCGACCATGGCGGAGTTAGCGCTCAATTAGACTTAAGTTGCGTTTTTACCGCTCACCCTCCCTCAGTCTGCAAGGGCGGTGGATGGGAATTCCCACATGCTCAGCCGCGATGCTTTGCTTTGTGGCTATGGCAAAAATAATCCTCCCATCGTGTCCCCATTTGTTGCCAGTAGCATGTGGGACTGTGCCACAACTGTTCTACCCACAACCACAGTAAGTACTTTCCATCGAATTCCGTCAACTGTGGCCTATTCAGCCTCATCCAAGGGGACCTCAATATCTTTCAGTCCTGTTATAAAGGGGGACTGCCGGGTAGTGGGTGGTCTTGTTTCCTTTTTCTTCCAGGTAATGGCGTCCACCACAAATGTTCTAGTAGCGGTAAAAGGTTTTACGCGGCTGAGTGGCTATCCCTGCACCCATCCCTCCTCTTTTCTCAGCATGGGCTTGGGACCGACCATGGCGGAGTTAGCGCTCAATTAGACTTAAGTTGCGTTTTTACCGCTCACCCTCCCTCAGTCTGCAAGGGCGGTGGATGGGAATTCCCACATGCTGCAGCCGCGATGCTTTGCTTTGTGGCTATGGCAAAAATTATCCTCCCATCGTGTCCCCATTTGTTGCCAGTAGCATGTGGGACTGTGCCACAACTGTTCTACCCACAACCACAGTAAGTACTTTCCATCGAATTCCATCAACTGTGGCCTATTCAGCCTCATCCCAGGGGACCTCAATATCTTTCAGTCCTGTTATAAAGGGGGACCGCCGGGTAGTGGGTGGTCTTGTTTCCGCTTTCTTCTACGTAATGGCATCCACCACAAATGTTCTAGCAGCGGTAAAAGGTTTTACGCGGCTGAGTGGCTATCCCAGCACCCATCCCTCCTCTTTTCTCAGCATGGGCTTGGGACCGACCATGGCAAAGTTAGCACTCAATTAGACTTAAGTTGCGTTTTTACCGCTCACCCTCCCCCAATCTGCAAGGGCGGTGGATGGGTATGTCCACATGCTGCAGCCGTGATGCTTTGCTTTTTGGCTATAGCAAAAATGTTCCTCCCATCATGTCCCCATTTGTTGCCAGTAGCATGTGGGACTGTGCCACAACTGTTCCACCCCCAACCACATGCAGTGGTTGTGACACTGTGTGGCATCTATGGGGTGAAAACAGGTGGTGAAGAGGTGACCTACTACATCCTCACCACCAGTCAGATGCATCTAAAAAGGTTTGTTTTTAAGAGGCATGGCAATCTTAATGCATGACTAATCTTAGCCTTAGGGCTCATTTACACTCGCTTTGACTTCAACACACATTAAAGCGCCTACCGCTGCAACATGCTCTTTTGATGTGTTTTTGATGATTCAGTGATGCTTCGATGATGCTTTGGTGATGCTTTTTGCTTTTTGAAGCTTTAATGAAGCTTGGCAAATGCCCTGTGTGTGTGTGATTTTCTATTTTTTTTTTAAAGGGGCCCAGTAGAATCCCAGCTCAGTAGTACCCCCCCCCCCCACCTCACAAGATCCCCAGCTCAATAGTACCCCTGTTCAACAGATCCCCTGCTCAGTAGTAACCCTCAGCTCTGCTGATGCCCCAGTTAGTGGTATTCCCAGCTTTGCTGATCCCCCCGCTCAGTAGTAACCCCCAACTCTGCTGATCCTCCATTCAGCAGTAACCCCCAGCTTTGGTGATCCCCCGCTCAGTAGTAACTCCCAACTCTGCTGATCCTCCACTCAGCAGTAACCCCCCGCTTTGCTGATCCTCCACTCAGTATTAACCCCAGCTCTGTTGATCCCCCACTCAGTAGTAACCCCCAGCTCTGCTGATCCCCCGCTCAGTAGTAACCCCAAGCTCTGCTGATCCCCCACTCAGTAGTAACCCCAGCTCTGTTGATCCCCCACTCAGTAGTAACCCCCAGCTCTGCTGATCCCCCCTTAGTAGTAACCCCCAGCTCTGCTGATCCCCCGCTCAGTAGTAACCCCAAGCTCTGCTGATCCCCCACTCAGTAGTAACCCCAGCTCTGCTGATTTCCCACTCAGTAGTAACCCCAGCTCTGCTGATTCCCCACTCAGTAGTAACCCCAGCTCTGCTGATTCCCCACTCAGTAGTACCCTCGTCTCTGATGGTCCCCCACTCAGTAGTAACCCCCAGCTCTTTATCCCCCACTCAGTAGTAACCCCCAGCTCTTTATCCCCCACTCAGTAGTAGCCCCAGGTTTGCTGATCCTCCACTCAGAAGTGTCCCCCAGCTCTGATGATCCCCCACTCAGTAGTAACCTCTAGCTCTGCTGATCCCCCACCCAGTAGTACCCCCAGCTCAAGTGATCTGGTAACCGGTCACGGGCCACTCAAATGATCTGGTAACCTGTCGCGGGCCATTCAAGTGATCTGGTAACCGGTCGCAGGCCATTCAAGTGATCTGGTAACCGGTCGCGGGCCATTCAAGTGATCTGGTAACCGGTCGCAGGCCATTCAAGTGATCTGGTAACCGGTCGCGGGCCATTCAAGTGATCTGGTAACCGGTCGCAGGCCATTCAAGTGATCTGGTAACCTGTCGCAGGCCATTCAAGTGATCTGGTAACCGGTCGCAGGCCATTCAAGTGATCTGGTAACCAGTCACAGGCCACAATGAAGTGAAATAGTTCTGAATTTTCTATTTTGAATAGCACGATGAACATTTTCCTCCTGCAGCGGCTGAAGGCCGGCGGGAGGGAGAGGAGGAGAAGCCGGATTTCAGCGGTTGCAGAAGGAAAATGGAGAGGATCTGTTCCTGTATAGGCCACCTGTCCTATCCCAGTGTACAACAGAATGTGAGGAGACCGTGCGGACCCCTGGAGCATGGGGTGGGGTTGCCATGGCGTCCAGTGGCTGGGGGGCGTGGTAAAAGCCAACTGCTACCCAAACCGCAAATGTAAACAAGCCCTTACTGTCCTGAACCCCCTATAAAGCTGCTTCCACAATGACGCTCTGAGGTTTCCCCGCATGGCAGGTTCGGCTACAGGTGAGCGGAGCTTTGCCATAGACTTCTATTCTCCTGCGTTCAGTTTGAGGTTGAGGGCCATATCAGAGGGCTCCGAGGGCCACAGGTTGAGCACCTGTCTATAGTTACATTGGCTTTATTTACATTTTTTTTTTTATTTACCCCTTTCTGGTTTATTTTTGCTTTTTCTTGTTTCACATCTATTGTTTCATCTTGCTTTTTTATACTTTACTTGCGCTCTTCCATTTCTCCTTTGTGTATTGTTTGTAGTTTGCTCTTTTTTTACATTATTTTTCTTTTTATCACCTTTCCATTATTTTTCCTTCCTACTGGCTTGTTTCATTTATTTGTACATTTATTCTTATATTGCACCAGATTCCTCTCCTTTATCATTTGATGTTGTCACTAGGAAGTGGTGTCATGGCACACAGGTCAGTGTGCTGTGTTATGTACACCTCTGAGGGTCTCCATTAACCAGGTCAGGTCGCTGCACTCTGGTCACCATTGGCACCCCTGAGGCTGATTTCGTACTGAACATGGGAGCCGAGCAGCAGCTTTCACTCGGGAGACCGCCACAAGCTGTGTGACAGAGCATCCTCCAGCACACACAGCCGGCCGCTGCTGCTGCTGCCACCACCAACACTTGACGCATTGCAGGTACGGCGCGGCCAATGGCGAGTCTCCTTTCAAGCGGGAAACCATTGCAGGGTCCCGCCGGCCAATCGGCGCGCCCCTCACACAGTGGGCAAGTCCCAGCCTCCCGCCTTGTCAAGCTGGGCGCGTGTAACCCTCCGCGCAGGAATATAGTCCCAGGAAGGCGGGAGGGACGTTCCCGCGCTTTGTGCACGGCGCTGCCTCTCTGACAGGAAAAAAAAAGCCATGTGCACAAACGGCTCCATGATTAACCCCTGAGGTGACGGGAAATGTGCGACACCCAAGTATGGCTTCATCATAGAACACATTACATAAGCCTGCTCCTGTCATGGTGTCATAACGAGTCTGTGACAGGAGGGAAGGCACCATGGCAGGGGGAGCCGGGCCTGGCAGCCATGACTGCCCCTGTCATCGTGGAAGAGAAGGGCTGGAGAGCTGAACATTTATTGCCCGTCACTTCCCTGTCCTCCTCCATGTCCCCGCCATTCAGAAGAACCTTTGCCCAGAAAAAAAAAAAAAAAAATTGATTTTTTTTATACCTATTATAGATGAAGCAGCGTTTAACCACCTCAGCTCCAGATGGTTCTACCCCCTTCATAACCAGGCAATTTTTTGCTATTCAGCACTGCGCTACTTTAATTTAGGATTGCCACCTCATCCCTTTAAAACTGGACACTCATTAATGACTCGGGTTCTGAGCAGAGGCGGACCAACAACTCATGGGGCCCCCGGGCAATAGGGGATCATGGGGCCCCTGTGTCCTTGCCCACACTCACTTGGTCACATGCCTGATGAAGGGGTCCTGGGAGACTCCGAAACGTTGCCTTGCTGTAACTATGTGATCGTTCATTAAAACCTTTGGACCCGTATTGGTGATCCGCGGTGTGCTGGTGACATTTTTCCTTGCCCACACTCAAAGCAAACCCAAAAAAGCCTATGAAAAAGGTACCAGGGGCATCTCATGGGGCCCCCTACTGACCTCGGGCAGTGCCTGAATGGTCAGTCCGCCCCTGGTTCTGAGATTTAATGAAGATGAGACAATGAGTTTAATTACCACCTTGGTCAGGGGTGGACTGACCATTTGGAAACTTGGGCACTGCCTGGGGCCAGTAGGGGGCCCCATAAGATGCCCCTGGTACCTTTTTCATAGGCTTTTTTGAGTTTGGGCAAGGACACAGGGGCCCCATGATCCCCTATTGCCCGGGGGCCCCATGAGTTGTCAGTCCGCCCCTGGCCCGGGTTCACACATATGCGCTGCGGTAAATCCCAAGTGATTCGCCCAGGAACCGCGCCGCATTCCTGTACAAATCACATGCGATTCGTGTGCGGTGCGATCAGAGTTGTACATTATGTATGATTCTAATCGCACCAAAAACGCGCAGGACCCTTTCTTGGTCCGAACTAGAATCGGATCGCACGGGGATTCACACCTATGCGATCCGATTCTGCACATCGCACCGCGTTTTGCGAACCTCTTTTGGGGTGTTAACATACACACCCGCATCGGTTCGTATGAACGGGTTGCGATTTTGATGCGGTGCGGAATTCGCACTGAAAACGCTGCAAATTCCTCATCACATCAGTGTGAACCCGGGCTAATGCAGGCCATAGACGGGTTGAAAATCGGCTGATTTTCGCACCGTTAATGGGTTATTTGGTCGGCCGTTTTTCAGGGTTTTGCCACATTTTTTTTATCAGTCAAGTTGGAAAATTCGCAGCCGATTTTGCCGGCAATGATTAGCAAATCGGCCGATCGTTTTACCGGTAAAAAATCTGCGCATGAGCCGTGACCTGGAAGAAGAAGAAAAAGAAGAACAATTCCAGTCCGCTATTATATTTTCTATGAAAAGTCTTGCGGTTGCAACAATGTATCCATTTGTATCCAAATAAAACCATCTGTATCCGAAATGGATACAAATAGATACATTGTTACAACCGCAAGACTTTTCATAGAAAATATAATAGCGGAGGTCTCTGCAGGGACAGAAGTAATTATGGGATTAAATGCCAGCCATAGATGGGACGAAAATCGCCCGATTTGTTTACCGTTGGTGGTAACGTTGACCAATCAAACGACCGATTTTTCAATTTTTTAATTAAAAAACGGCCGCTTTTCGACCCGTCTATGGCCTGCATTAGTCCTCACACACAGGACGTTTTTACAGCGGCTGTTTTTGGCTTTTGATGTCTTTTTCTACAGCTATTACACCCCCCAGCCTGTTATCCGATGTGTCCATACACACATAGACTGGAATCAACATTTTTTGGCTGGAAAAAAAACCAGAACTAGTGGGATTCTAGATGAGTTTTTTAGCTGTAAAAATGCTCTAATGCTGAAAAACGTGGCAAAATGCAGCAAACCGGCATTTTTGGACTTTTTTTAACCAAAAAATAATTTTTTTTTGGTTAAAAAAAGCTAAAGAACACAAACGTGGCAAAACGCTAATGCAAAAACGCTAAAAAAAGCTGAAAAACTCAAGTTTTTAACGTATCTTTACACAGCGTTATGAAAACGTCCCGTGTGCATGAGGGCTAAAATCGCTCTAACGCTGAAAAAACACGGTAAAACGCTGCAAACCGGCATTTTTGGACTTTGTTTTACCCAAAAAAAAATTTTTCGTAAAAAAAAAAAGCAAGCGTGGGAAAACGCCGCTAAATGCTGAAAAAAAACATTTTTAACGTGACTTTAAACAGCTAACGTTACCAGTGTTATCAAAATGTCCCACGTGCATGGAGACTAACTCCTTGCCCACCGAGCGCTGTCCCCCCCCCCCCTTCCTGCCCAGGCCAAGTTTCAGCTTTCAGCGCTGTCGCACTTTGAATGACAATTGCGCGGTCATGCAACAATGTACCCATATGACAGTTTTTCATTTTTTTTTTACACAAATAGAGCTTTCTTTTGGTGGTATTTAATCGCCGCTGGGGGTTTTCATTTTTGCGCTATAAACTAAAAAAAAGGAAAAAAGTTTGGGGAAAAAACGCTTTTCTTTGTTTCTATTATAAAATTTTGCAAACACCGAAATGATGATGGAGCACTATTCCTTCCATTGACACCAATGATGGGGCACTATTCCTTCCACTGACACCAATGATGAGACACTATTCTCTCCACTGACACCAAAGATGGGGCATTATGCCTTCCACTGATACCAATGATGGGGCACTATTCCTCTCACTGACACCAACGATGGGGCGCTATTCCTCCCACTGACACCAATGATGGGGCACTATTCCTCTCACTGACACCAACGATGGGGCGCTATTCCTCCCACTGACACCAATGATGGGGCGCTATTCCTCTCACTGACACCAACGATGGGGCACTATTCCTCCCACTGACACCAATGATGGGGCACTATTCCTCCCACTGACACCAATGATGGGGCACTATTCCTCCCACTGACACCAATGATGGGGTATTATTCTCTCCACAGACACCAATGATGGGACACTATTCCTCCCACTGACACCAATGATGGGACACTATTCCTCCCACTGATACCAATGATGGGGCACTATTCCTCCCACTGACACCAATGATGGGGCACTATTCCTCCCACAGACACCAATGATGGGACACTATTCCTCCCACTGACAACAATGATGGGGCACTATTCCTCCCACTGACACCCATGATGGGGCACTATTCCTCCCACTGACACCAATGATGGGGCACTATTCCTCCCACTGACACCAATTATGGGGCACTATTCCTCCCGCTGACACCAATGATGGGACACTATTCGTTCCACTGACACCAATGATAGGACACTATTCCTTTCACTGACACCAATGATGGAACACTATTCCTTCCACTGGCACCAATGATGGGACACTATTCCTTCCACTGACACCAATGATGGGACACTATTCTCTCCACTGACACCAATGATGGGACACTATTCCTCCCACTGACACCAATGATAGGGCACTATTCTCTCCACTGACACCAATGACAGGGCACTTTTCTCTCCACTGACACCAATAAGAAGACATTATTTCTTCCACTGACACTCTTCCTCCCATTGACACCAATGATAGGACACCATCGTGGTTGTGGCAGTTTGGTTGCAGCACTTGGGGATAATTTGTACTGAGCATGTGTATAGCCATCCAACTTCCTTTGCAGCTTAAGGGGGGTAAAAACATGGTTTAACGGCCAATTTTATATCCCTAACCACCGGTGCCTCCTTAAAGTGTTCCTAAACCCTGGACCCTGCATTCACTATATCTGGTCTCCCACAGTACCCACAACATGGAAATCCAATTATTTTAGTAAAAATTAAACTTCTAAATCCCTTTTCTCATCAGCAGTATATAGCAGTCTTGTGACTTCTATCAGTGTCCAGCAGAGCACGGGTTAAAGCTTGTAGGAGGAGTTTTCATTCTCCCTGATTGTACTATGAGGCTGCATGACCCCTGACCCTCTGTCTGGACAGCGCTGATTGGCCCTGTGCTGATCACATGCACCCTCCCGAGAGTGAATTTGGTGAATCACTTTTGAGACAGAGAAAGGAACTAAGAACACATTCCCTGGTCCCTTTATCTGCAGCCTCAGCTGCACTGCAGATGAATGAATAGGAGACAGAGACTGTTGTCCATTCATAAACTGAAGCATAATAATCAGTTTACTATGCTTCAGTTATAAATGAATACAGTGAGCGATCGGTACCGATCACTGACTCTGTTCATTTGGAAAAGGAAGGGGACGGTAAATTACATTTACTTGCCCCTTTCCTGCTCTCCATCCTGAAGATCCCCCTGTGTGCCTGCAGCTGCTGCCGGTGGGAGAGGAAAGGAGGGAAGCCGGCAGCGCTGCAGGGGAAACACTGGGGGGTTCAGGCTGCTGGAGAAATCTGGATCAGTGCAGCGGGTGAGAGAAGAAACTGGAACTGACCTATTGTGGCTCTCACTGCAGCAGTTGGAGCAGGAGATGTTGGCTTGGTTATTTCCCCCACCTGCTGCACTGATCGCTCTATCCATACACAATCCCCCCTGTTGGGGGGGGGAACTGCAGGGGCCCCCCATGCACCTGGTGCCCGTGCGAACAGGCAGCCCTGCCAACCACAAGAGTAAACTTTGCCTAATCGGAAGGGACTTTTTCTGGGAATGTACGTAGAGCTCTATTCTTACTGGGTTGACACATTTTCCGGGGGAAAATATTTTCATACTCATAGTATCCTCAGCCAGTCTGCCTTTCACAGGGTGAGCTCCAAAATTTCGGAATTTCACAGAGCACCCGGCACACAAGAGTTTACGGTCTATTAACACCCTGGTGGATATTAAAGTCACACGGGCAGAAAACACGACCATTTCTCTGCTTTATTGATGAACACACAATTGGGCTGTTTATCTGCCTCATAAACTATGAGTAACTGTACAAATGTGAGCTGTAAACAGGAGGCAATTTCAAAAATGACACAAAGGACACAATGTACCCGGTGGGCAGGCCAGGCTTGATGCCTGTCATTTGCTGGACTAATGGATGGTCAACAGAGGACCATGGTGGCACGCTGACCATGGCTTTATCATTTTCTTGTTTTTCCTATTTGTATGAAAGAAATATGTTGTTACTATTAATGAGCCGAATGTACTTGAATGAGAGTATGTGAGCAATTTAATAAGGACTGGGTCAGCAATGTAAGCGGGAGAGATAAGCTAGTTTTGCACCACAGCTATCAACTTCAGAGATGAGGCAGTTGTTATGCTGAACAAAAAAAAAATACAATGCCATGTTTCAGAGACAACAGCCAAACATATGACACAGTGGTTGGCGCATATGTAAGCAATTTAATAAGGACTGGGGGCAGCAATGTAAGCGGGAGAGATAAGCTAGTTTTGCACCACAGCTATCAACTTCAGAGATGAGGCAGTTATTATCCCATACTACAAAAATGCAGTGTAATGTTTCAGAGACTATAGCCAAACATATGACAGGGGTTGGCACATACAGTGGGGCAAAAAAGTATTTAGTCACCACCAATTGTACAAGTTCTCCCACTTACAAAGATGAGAGAGGCCTGTAATTGGCATCATAGGGAGACCTCAACTATGAGAGACAAAATGAGAAAACAAATCCAGACAATCACATTGGCTGATCTGGAAAGAATTTATTTGCAAATTATGGTGGAAAATAAGTAGTTGGTGAATATGAAAAGTTCCTCTCAATACTTTGTTATATATCCTTTGTTGGCAATGACAGAGGTCAGACGTTTCCTGTAAGTCTTCACAAGGTTGGCACACACTGTTGCTGGTATGTTGGCCCATCCTCCATGCAGATCTCCTCCATGCAGTGATGTTTTGGGGCTGTCGCTGGGCAACACGGACTTTCAACTCCCTCCAAAGGTTTTCTATGGGGTTGAGATCTGGAGACTGGCTAGGCCACTCCAGGACCTTGAAATGCTTCTTACAAAGCCACTCCTTCGTTGCCCGGGCGGTATGTTTGGGATCATTGTCATGTTGGAAGACCCAGCCACGTTTCATCTTCAATGCCCTTGATGATGGAAGGAGGTTTGCACTCAAAATCTCACGATACATGGCCCCATTCATTCTGTGCTGTACATGGACCAGTCATCCTGGTCCCTTTGTGGAGAAACAGCCCCAAAGCATGATGTTGCCACCCCCATGCTTCACAGTAGGTATGGTGTTCTTTGGATGCAACTCAGCATTCTCTGTCCTCCAAACACGATGAGTTGTGTTTCTACCAAACAGTTCTATTTTGGTTTCATCTGACCATATGACATTCTCCCAATCCTCTTCTGGATCATCCAAATGCTCTCTAGCAAACTTCTGACGGGCCCCGACATGTACTGGCTTAACCAGGGGGACACGTCTGGCACTGCAGGATCTGAGTCCCTGGCGGCGTAGTGTGTTACTGATGGTATCCTTTGTTACGTTGATCCCAGCTCTCTGCAGGTCATTCACTAGGTCCCCCCGTGTGGTCCTGGGATTTTTGCTCACTGTTCTTGTGATCATTTTGACCCCACGGGGTGAGATCTTGCGTGGGGCCCCAGATCGAGGGAGATTATCAGTGGTCTTGTATATCTTCCATTTTCTAATTATTGCTCCCACAGTTGATTTGTTCACACCAAGCTGCTTGCCTATTGCAGATTCAGTCTTCCCAGCCTGGTGCAGGTCTACAATTTTGTTTCTGGTGTCCTTCGACAGCTCTTTGGTCTTCACCATAGTGGAGTTTGGAGTGTGACTGTTTGAGGTTGTGGACAGGTGTCTTTTATACTGATAACAAGTTCAAACAGGTGCCATTGATACAGGTAATGAGTGCAGGACAGAGGAGCCTCTTAAAGAAGAAGGTCCAGGTCTGTGAGAGCCAGAAATCTCGCTTGTTTGTAGGTGACCAAATACTTATTTTCCACCATAATTTGCAAATAAATTCTTTCCAGATCAGCCAATGTGATTGTCTGGATTTGTTTTCTCATTTTGTCTCTCATAGTTGAGGTCTACCTATGATGCCAATTACAGGCCTCTCTCATCTTTTTAAGTGGGAGAACTTGCACAATTGGTGGCTGACTAAATACTTTTTTGCCCCACTGTATGTAAGCAGTTCGATAAGGACTGGGGGCAGCAAGATAAGCTAGTTGTGCACTGCAGCTATCAAGTTCAGAGATGAGGCAGTTGTTATGCCGAACTAAAAAAAATACAGTGCCATGTGTCAGAGACAACAGCCAAACATATGACACAGTGGTTGGTGCATATGTAAGCAGTTCGATAAGGACTGGGGGGAGCAATGTAAGCGGGAGAGATAAGCTAGTTTTGCACCGCAGCTATCAACATCAGAGATAAGGCAGCTGTTATGCTGAACTAAAAAAAAAAATACAGACTCTCCCTTTTCCTGCCCCTTTCCAGCCTTCCTCTCTCCCCCCTTACCCCACCACTACCTTTGTCACCTATATATGGTTGGATAATTGATGGAGACTTTCTATTTGAATTATTCAGTTGCGTTTATACAGATTCTCTAGTTTCCTAATTGGAAAAGTCCCTTCCAATTAGGCAAAGGCCAATTTCTGTGAAGTTGATAGCTGTTGTCAGGGATCCCCTCGATCCCTACCGCGATGGTCCCGGCGCAGGCGCACTGCTCCGCCCTGTGCAGGGACACGGGCACTAGGTCCGGGCCGGCCGCGGCGTTCGAGTTCGCGCATGCGCAGTAGAAGCCGCGGCCGCCCGCTGGGCACCAATGGCAGTGCAGGGCGGGATATTTAAATGTCCCTGAGCTGTCATTTCATTGCCTTCTGGTCTTACCTGCTTCCTGTGATTCTGAACCTGTGCCTTGTAAGTTATTTGACCCGGATTGTTCTTGACCTGCTGATTTCTCCTGCCCAGACCCTTGCTTTGCCTGACCTCTCTCCCTGGATGCCCCTCATTAGATCTGACCTACTGTTGCTGACCTGGCGTGTGACCCGACGATTCTCTGCCTGCTCCCTTGTACCTTACCGTCCTCTACGTTACCAACTCGGCCTGTCTGACTTCGCACTTGCTCAGCCATCCATCCATCCCATCGGGGTCACCCCACCTCCTCACATCTGGCTCTCCCTGGTTGGAGCCCCTGGCGAACACCCCTACCACTGACAGGTGTGCTCAGTAGTGGCGACCTGGTCCCGGGGTACTACAAGTCCATCCCCACCATCAGGGGCCCTGGTGAACAAGTACCCTGGGGCTTAGACTCCGCGCTCTGGGCACGCCTGACCAGTGGAGTGCTAGTGGTGCCGCTCGGCGGTCCCTCACAGCTGTGGTGCAAAACTAGCTTATCTCTCCCGCTTACATTGCTCCCCCCAGTCCTTATCGAACTGCTTACATATGCGCCAACCACTGTGTCATATGTTTGGCTGTTGTCTCTGAATCATGGCATTGTATTTTTTTTAGTTTGGGATAACAACTGCCTCATCTCTGAAGTTGATAGCTGTGGTGCAAAACTAGCTTATCTCTCCTGCTTATATTGCTGCCCCCAGTCCTTATCAAACTGCTTACATGTGCACCAACCACTATGTCATATGTTTGCCTGTTGTCTCAGAAACATGGCATATTGCAACGGAATTTCTTTCAGAATCTAAAGATTGAAACATTTCACATGATTGCACAACAGATATTAGGCCTTTTTTTGGACAGACCTAAATTTCTGAGAGAGAGAGAGAACAAGCAGATTGAATCTAGAATAAGAACATTACTGTCTTTTTTTTGGCGACTGAAGATGGAAAAATGGCTGTGGGCAATGAGCTCCCGCTGCTGTGGAAGAAGAGTCCCCAGACAGCAGAGGCTGGATTGGAGGAAGCATGAACTTCGCTGGATCGGAGGAAGCTTAGGTAAGGATTGGGGGGTTTCTGCACACAGAAGCTTTTTACCTTTATGCATAGAATACATGAAGGTTAAAACCTTGAGCCTTTGGAACAACTTTCAACCTGTGTGAACATGCCACAATTTTTGGGCAATTGTGCAACACTCCTTAAAATTCCTCTACAAATGTGTAAGTAGTTGTTCTTGGATTTCTGATGATGTTGGTGGTGGAAATTAGTATATTGGTGGTAGCTTTAAATGTTTGCCCATGTAGGAGTCGCCGCTGAAATCCACCTGCTCCTCTGGCTCTTTCAGGATCTCCAGGTCTTCACAGGACATAATTTCAGCCACTTCTATACTCTTATATGGTGGTTCTTCACAAATCTGGATTAGGAATATGGCATTTTTTTTAAGGTTTCTAAGACCTCATGCACATTGGGTGTTTAGCGCATGAGGCTCCAACATTTAGTCATGTCTGGAGGGAACAGGTGCACTAATCTGCCCTGCTGTATGAGAATCTGAACGCTGCAGTTGTACTTCGGTTTAGACCTGTATGCTCATTGGGCATTGTGATACGGGGGATGGTTAGCTAATCAAAAAATGCCATGCCACCTGGCTCTACTGTCAGCAGCACCACTGATCTGATCTCCTGACCATGTGCTCCTCAGGCTGATCTCCTGACCATGAGCTCCTCAGGCTGATCTCCTGACAATGGGCTCCTCAGGCTGATCTCCTGACCATGGGCTCCTCAGGCTGATCTCCTGACCATGGGCTCCTCAGGCTGATCTTCTGATCATGGGCTCCTCAGGCTCACTCAGCCTATGCTTGAAGCATCTCACTGCACGGGCCCCACTCCTGGCCTCTGGATAGGGTGCTCGCTCCCAGTACCTCGGGCTCTCCCGCTCTTGAAACTTACAGATCCCCTTCCTGGACTCTCTGGTTTCCTCAGCTCTCTCAGTCCTCTGCTGACCCACTTAGCTGTCCCACCTCTCCCAGTCCTGTGGGTAAAGGGATCTCTCCAACATGGAGTCTGGTCTCCCCAGTAGGTCACCTCTCCTGGCTGAAGCACACCTCTATCTCCACTCACTGGCTATGTTACTCCCCTGAGTTCTCACCAGACCTGGTTTATATTGTGCTTGTGCACCCGGAAACACATCCAGCAGAACTCCAGGAAGACCTGGACCCAGGCTTGAAGGTTCCGTCCCACTAAAGACTCTTTGGACCCTTCAAGCTCCAGGTCCTGCTCCGGGACTGGTTAACCCAGAGAAAATCTAAAACAGGTTTTCTCAGCTCACAAATCACATGCTAGAGCTTTACAAACTGCAAATTTGAGAATCCTGTGTTTATTTTTCCAAGTATTATAAATTCATATAGTGGCAGGGCCTCACACTGTCACAGCACATAATGCCCTAAACCAGGGGTGACAAAATCAAATTCATTGTGGGCCGCATCAGCATTATGGTTGCTCTCAAAGGGCTGGTAGTATCTGTAAGCAGTGGTGTATTTAGCTATTGTGCTAACCTAAGCAACACTAAAATTGGGGACCCCCACAACACCACCACTACCAAAAGCACAACCCCTTCCCATCCCCCCCAGCCCCCACCGCCACTAAAATTGGGTGCTCTCTAGATCTTGATGGAGCCAAGCCCAGTGTCTTCCTTCCTTGTGCGGGAAGCTTACACCCTCTAGCAGCATGCAGTCTCCTCGTTTCCATGGTGGAGCCTCACCAGGTCCCCTAGTCCTTTCCCCCCAAAAAAACTGCCGCCCAAGCAAACGCCTTGTTTGTGTCAAGTACCTGGATAGTAAACCTGATGTGAAGAGGCAGGCCTCCCGTACAACTCCGGCTCAAGGACTGCTGATAGTGGGACAGCGGCTGCAGGGGCACAGTAGGGTATGAGTGCCTGTGATCAGTCGGGTAGTAGCTGGTAGGCAGGTGAGCTGTAGGGCAGGCTGAAGGCAGGGAGCAGGATTCGGATTTAGCCATGTGGGATGGATGGACCACTGAGGAGCACGTTTTGAGGATGCAGTGTCAGACGAGCCGGGTTCGGTAGCGGTCGGGCAGATCAGGCATAAATGGCAGGAGGAAGCGTAGTCGGGTCACAGGCCAGGTCAGCAGCGGAGGATCAGACAGGAGCGTGAGACAGAAGGGGAATCCAAAGCAAGCCAGGGGTCAGGGCAGGTAGCGGTCAAGCGGAGGTCAGGAACAAGCTGGTTTGATATCAGGAGTCAATCACAGGAATCAGGAAACACAAGCAGGGATAGGAGCAAACGGCAATGAGACATTTACTGCAGCCAGTTTGATTAGCCCCATGGCGCCAGTATTAGTGACAGGCGCGCTGCTGGCTGCGCGAGTGCGCGTGCGCGCACCTATGTCCAAGTACCCGCACATTTGCCCGGTTCATTATAATTCTACACATGTGTATATTTGTGCGCTGCGGATCTTCGCCTGCACTATGGCCAGGTCTTTCCTGACAGTTTGCCTTGTGGTAAATACACCATGGTCTGTAAGACTAGATGTCCAGAGATCTACACTCCCCCACCCTTACATCAGATATCAAGAGCCCCCTACTTCAGAAATCAAGAGTCTTCCACCCTCCCTTACTACAGTGCACCCCGTTAGCTTGTGCCATGGCAGGGAAGAAGCTGGACGCAGAGCTGGGAAGCAGAAAGTACAGGGTCTGGAGAAGGACCAGAGGAGGGCTGGAGTCAGTTGCTGTAGTCTGCTGAATGCTGAGACTAGGTGAGGTAAAGACAAGGGGGTGCTATGGTTGCACAGAGAGGTGCAGAATCTGTAGGAGTTCTGTCCTTTCTACAGCCGACTGCAGAGACAAGAGGGGGAGCGGAGTCAAGGGGGGTGCAGCAGCTGCAGAAGAGTGCGAGGGCCACATGAAATGGCCTGGTGAGTCAGATTCAGCCCACGAGCCTTATGATTGTGTAGTGATCAAATCTGAAAATTATGCTAAATGATGTATCTGCAACGCTGAACATAGTACATAAGGGGGGGGATATGATCTCCATGTATAATACATAAGGGGGATATGATCTCCATGTGTAATACATAAGGGGGGATATGATCTCCATGTATAATACATAAGGGGGGATATGATCTCCATGTATAATACATAAGGGGGGATATGATCTCCATGTATAATACATAAGGGAGGGATATGATCTCCATGTATAATACATAAGGGGGGATATGATCTCCATGTATAATACATAAGGGGGGATATGATCTCCATGTATAATACATAAGGGGGATATGATCTCCATGTATCATACATAAGGGGGGATATGATCTCCATGTATAATACATAAGGGGGATATGATCTCCATGTATAATACATAAGGGGGGGGGATATGATCTCCATGTATAATACATAAGGGGGGATATGATCTCCATGTATAAAACATAAGGGGGATATGATCTCCATGTATAACACATAAGGGGGGATATGATCTCCATATATAATACATAAGGGGGGATATGATCTCCATGTATAATACATAATGGGGGATATGATCTCCATGTATAATACATAAGGGGGGATATGATCTCCATGTATAATACATAAGGGGGGATATGATCTCCATGTATAATACATAAGGGGGGGATATGATCTCCATGTATAATACATAAGGGGGGATATGATCTCCATGTATAATACATAAGGGGGATATGATCTCCATGTATAATACATAAGGGGGATATGATCTCCATGTATAACACATAAGGGGGGATATGATCTCCATGTATAATACATAAGGGGGGATATGATCTCCATGTATAATACATAAGGGGGATATGATCTCCATGTATAATACATAAGGGGGGATATGATCTCCATGTATAACACATAAGGGGGGGATATGATCTCCATATATAATACATAAGGGGGGATATGATCTCCATGTATAATACATAATGGGGGATATGATCTCCATGTATAATACATAAGGGGGGGATATGATCTCCATGTATAATACATAAGGGGGGATATGATCTCCATGTATAATACATAAGGGGGATATGATCTCCATGTATAATACATAAGGGGGGATATGGTCACAATGTATAATACATAAGGGGGGATATGATCTCCATGTATAATACATAAGGGGGGGGATATAATCTCCATGTATAATACATAAGGGGGGGGATATGATCTCCATGTATAATACATAAGGGGGGGATATGATCTCCATGTATAATACATAAGGGGGGATATGGTCACAATGTATAATACATAAGGGGGATATGATCTCCATGTATAATACATAAGGGGGGATATCATCTCCATGTATAATACATAAGGGGGGGATATGATCTCCATGTATAATACATAAGGGGGGATATGATCTCCATGTATAATACATAAGGGGGGGGGGATATGATCTCCATGTATAATACATAAGGGGGGATATGATCTCCATGTATAATACATAAGGGGGATATGATCTCCATGTATAATACATAAGGGGGGATATGATCTCCATGTATAATACATAAGGGGGGATATGATCTCCATGTATAATACATAAGGGGGGATATGATCTCCATGTATAAATACATCAGTGGTTCATATAGTGAACTCGGTGTAGTTATTCCCCCTGAGGTGATCACAGAGGACAAGGGGGGACACTTTACATCTGGAGGAAAAGAAATTTAATCTCCAAATACGGAAAGGTTTCTTCACAGTAAGAGCTGTGAGAATGTGGAATAGACTCCCTCCAGAGTTGGTTGTGTCCAGCTCAGTGGATTGCTGTAGGAAAGTCCTGGATTCTCTTTCTTGGATACACAGAATATAACTGGATATAACATTTATAGGTAAAGTTGATCCAGGGAATATCCGATTGCCTATCGGGGGATCAGGAAGGAATTTTTTTCCCTGCAGGAGCAAAGTGGATCGTGCTTTGCTGTTTTTTTTTTTGCCTTCCTCTGGATCAACTGTGGGTGTAGGATTATAACTTTTTTTTTTAATGGTTGAACTGGATGGACTTTTGTCTTTTTTCAGCCAAACTAACTATGTAACTATATAGCTCAGGTGCTCACCTCCTATGTTCATTATGAGGATCTCTCACGCCCCTGGCTGGATTTCTTATGAATCCTACGTCAAGTATATTATGGCATGAAAACTGAGATTTCATGAAAAGCAAAACATCAGGAAACTGTGGTGGAAAGTGTTCCTGATTCTCCCATAAAACATAGCAGAGGTCAAGGGATGATTCAGCGCTGCATTATTTACCTATAACTAGAAGAAAAACAATTTTGGTGAGGTGGCCCATTACGAAGACCAGATGAGTCTGTGAAAAGCTAAGAGATATGAGTAGCATTATGGCCATGCATGATTTCACTTGGTGAAGGAATATACGGACAAACTAGGGGCGGACTGACCATTTGGAAACTGGGGCACTGCCCGAGGGCCCAGGGTAAGTAGTGGGCCCCATGAGATGCCCCTGGTACCTTTTTCATAGGGTTTTTTGAGCTTGGGCAAGGACACAGGGGCCCCATGACCCCCTATTGCCCGGGGGCCCATGAGTAGTCAAGTCCGCCCCTGGGACAAACACACCAGCAGACGGTGCAGTGTGGGATTTTCTCTCAAGAATTGGGATAGATTTACTATGTGCTTTCTTGTTGAGTTGTGGAAAACTGGACAGAGAAATTTTTCAGGACACCATTACTGGACTATCTTTATCAAAATGATAGTTTTGTCTGGCTGTTATGGTGATCCGGCAGCTTTGATACATTGCTTCACCATCCTGGCAGATATATGTGGATCAGGAATCATAATATAGCCAGGTGCAGTCTGTAATCTCTATTACAGGTGGTGCTCGAGCGCAGCGGCAATGCAGATGGGAGAGGAAGTTGAGGGAAATCGGGTTTCTCTATGACTCTCTCGGTCACACAGGCAGTGATCCTGTTGGATGCTCAGGCCCCATGTGACCCTGGTGGCCATCTTGGTTCAGGCAGAGTCTATTTAAGACTCTTTTGGTTTGGTTTAGGTTTGGTGTGCTTTGTGGTTTAGGTTTGGTGTGCTTTGTGGGAGTGGCTAGTGTAGGGGCAGGTTCTTTGTCTGTCAGGGACAGCGCTAGTGATAGGGAAAGGTCCTGGTGGAGTAAGAAGAGAGCAGGGACTACATTCTCAGGAAGCTTCCCCTTTGGGTTGGACCAGCTGGGCCGCAAGTGGTACTGAATGGGTGAGCTTTCCCACCGGTCCTAGTTGTACTGTTGAACTAGTCTTGTAATACATCGTTTCTTGCAATTCGGGGCTCTGCATGCTTCACCTACTCAACACTGACATCTCCTGTTTTGCTAGCTGCAGACTGGTTCTGGCTCAGTGACTCAAAATTTGGAGGCCAGAGACAGTCAGGCAACTAGAAACTTCAAATGTAGGTCAGCAATGCCAGCCTCTCATTATGTCGTTTCTTTAAGGAAAAGCTCTGCCAAAGCCCTTAGAAAAGCCTGGTGTGGGACACAAGTGAAGCTTCCTTCCATTTAGCACTTAGTGTGTGAAGGACTAATTAACGGGTCAGAACATCTCAGGGGGAAGGGGGGATGCTTAGCCCTGTATAAGTTTTGATTCCCAAAAAAAAAGTCATTATTTGTGTAACTATTTTAGGGGGTCTGGTTCAGAAATGGATTGCAGTACAGGAAGAAGATGAAGAAATTGGAAAATGAAAAGACTCTTATTTCTGTCTAGAATGAGCTGTATATATGGATAATATACAGGATTTTTCTGTCTGCTTCTTGTATGTATCATTAGATAAGGATATTGCAGGGATTAGCACACGGGTGTCACACTGGCGGCCCTCCAGCTGTTGCCAAACTACAAATCCCATGAGGCATTGCAAGATTGACAGTTACAAGCATGACTCCCAAAGGCAGAAGCATGATGGGACTTGTAGTTTCACAACAGCTAGAGGGCCGCCAATTTGATACCCCTGGATTAGCACTTATTAATTCTTTTTGGATAGTTTCACTGCCAACTTTTGCCTATGGTAGGGTGGGTCACCAACACCTCATTGGAAGGTGAAGGTTTCCATGGTCCTACCTGACACTGGTGGATGGAACCAAAGGAGATGTCTTATGGTTTCTAATGGTGACGGATGGAGTTGATAACAATTTTCTACTGTCAACATCACTGCTAAGTGGACTATGTGAAGATAGATAATTCAATATTTCACTGTGGAATGTGTGAAATATTGTCCGATGATATTTGCCACTGCTGTGTTCAACTGATGGCAGTAGACTGCTGCTGTTTGCAGCTGGCGGAGTTAGCTCAAGCTTTCTGTCTCTAACATGTGAAGTCATTAAAGATGATGGCTCACTCTTTATAGAGCTAGAGCAGGGGTGGGCAAACTTTTTGACTTGAGGGCCGCAATGGGTTCATATATTGGACCCGGGGGCCGGACCAAGAGTAGATGAATGATGTGTATGTGTCATCCATAGTAAGTATAGTAATATTCCCCCATAGTAATTAATCCCCCATATAGTAATTAATCCCCCATATAGTAATTCATCCCCCATATAGTAATTCATCCCCCATATAGTAATACATCCCCTCTATAGTAATTCATCCCCCATATAGTAATTCATCTCCCATAGTAATTAATCCCCCATATAGTAATTCATCCCCCATATAGTAATTCATCCCCCATAGTAATTCATCCCCTCTATAGTAATTCATCCCCCATAGTAATTCATCCCCCATATAGTAATTCATCCCCTCTATAGTAATTCATCCCCTCTATAGTAATTCATCCCCCATATAGTAATTCATCCCCCATAGTAATTCATCCCCCATATAGTAATTCATCCCCCATATAGTAATTCATCCCCCATAGTAATTCATCCCCCCATATAGTAATTCATCCCCCATATAGTAATTAATTCCCCATATTATTCATCCCCCATATTAAGTCCCCCCTGTGTCAATTCACTTACCTTTGCTCCGCGCGTTCCTCTCGCCGTGTTCCCGCGCCGTTCCGGTGTAGCATGAAAATCTGTCTCCTATGAGGATCTGTCCCCCTCGACGTATCTGCGCATGTGCCAGTTTTAGGCATTAGCAGCCGATTGGCGATCTCCGGCACATGCGTAGATACGTCGAGGGGGACAGATGCTCATAGGAGACAGATTTTCATGCTACACCGGTCTTCAGGGCGGACTGTGAGAGGAGCCTAGCGGGAGCCTAGCGGGAGTCTAGCTCCGCGGGCTGGATTAAAAGGTCTGCCGGGCCGTATATGGCCCGCGGGCCGTAGTTTGCCCATTGCTGAGCTAGAGGCTTGAGCCATTAAAGCTTTACTCACTCACTAAGGGAATGGAGAATGAAGTCAAAAATATTTTCTCGACCTCAGTGGTGGTTAGAGTGACTGGACTTTGCTGGTCCTTCATAGTTGTTGCCAGTTTAATTGGTTCAGCCTCACTGGTGGTTGTAGCCTGTGGAGATTTCTCACCCTTCATCGTAGATGGAGTGACTGAGCATTGCTGATCTTCCGTAGTTAGTGCACCCTCAGTAGTTTTTTCACTTTCACCAGTGAATACAGTAACTGGACCTCCATAGTTGTAGCCAGTTTGCTTGGTTCATTCCCACTGATGGTGGTAGCCAATTAAATTTTCTCACCCTCATGGTAGATTGAGTGGATAGATTTTGCTTTCCCTCCATAGTTGTAGCCAGTTTAATTGGTTTATTCTCATTGATGGTGGTAGCCAGTTGAGTTTTCTCACCCTCCATGCTCGATGGAGTAACTGGACTTTGCTTGTCCTACACAGTTGTAGCCAGTTAAGTTAGTGCATTCTTACTGGTGGTGCTAGTGGTTTTCTCACCCCCTCTGGTGGATGGCGTAAGTAGACTTTGCTGATCCTCTGCAGTTTATTTGGTATACTCTTGCTGATGGTTGTATTCGGTGATGTTTTCTCACCTCCACTGGTGAATGGAATAACTGAACTTTGCTTGTCCACCATAGTTGTAGCCAATTTTATTGGTTAATTTTCATTGGGAGTTGTAGCCAGTGGAGTTTTTTTCACCAACCATGGTAGATGGAGTGGAGGACATTGCTTGTCCTCCATGGTTGTAGCCAGTTTATTTGGTTTACTCTCGTTGATGGTTGTAGCCAGTGGAGTTTTCTCACCCTCCATTGTAGATGGAATGACTGGACATTGCAGGTCGTCTGTAGTTGTCGATATAGTGACTTGAAAAAGTATTCATACCCCTTGAAATTTTCCACATTTTGTCATGTTGCAACCAAAAACATATATGTATTTTATTGGGATTTTATGTGATAGACCAACACACAGTTGGAGAAGGATGTGTGAGTTCTGGTAGATCATAAGCTTAATAATGGCAGCAATGCCAAGCTGTGGTGTCTAAAACGAGCAAAATCCTCTCTTGTATTAAAAGAGGTATAGACTCCAGAGAGAGATATCATTTTACCCCTGTACACATCATTAGTAACACCTCATCTGGAATATGCAGTTCAGTTTTGGGCACCAATTCACAGAAAGAAAATTGGGGAACTGGAGAAAGTACAGAGAAGGGCAACCAAACTGATACAAAGCATGGAGGAGATCAGCTATGAGGAAAGATTAGAGGAACTGAATTTATTCTCTACTGAGAAGAGGAGATTAAGGGGGGATATGATATCCATGTATAATACATAAGGGGGGATATGATCTCCATGTATAATACATAAGGGGGGATATGATCTCCATGTATAATACATAAGGGGGGGATATGATCACCATGTATAATACATAAGGGGGGATATGATCTCCATGTATAATACATAAGGGGGGATATGATCTCCATGTATAATACATAAGGGGGATATGATCTCCATGTATAATACATAAGGGGGATATGATCACCATGTATAATACATAAGGGGGGATATGATCTCCATGTATAATACATAAGGGGGGATATGATCACCATGTATAATACATAAGGGGGGATATGATCACCATGTATAATACATAAGGGGGGGGATATGATCTCCATGTATAATACATAAGGGGGGATATGATGTCCATGTATAATACATAAGGGGGGATATGATCTCCATGTATAATACATAAGGGGGGATATGATCTCCATGTATAATACATAAGGGGGATATGATCTCCATGTATAATACATAAGGGGGGGATATGATCTCCATGTATAAATACATCAGTGGTTCATATAGTGAACTCGGTGTAGTTATTCCCCCTGAGGTCATCAAAGAGGACAAGGGGGCGCTCTTTACGTCTGGAGGAAAATAAATTTAATCTCCAAATACGGAAAGGTTTCTTCACAGTAAGAGCTGTGAGAATGTGGAATAGACTCCCTCAAGAATTGGTTGTGGCCAGCTCAGTGGATTGCTTTAAAAAAAAAGTCTGGGATTCTTTCTTGGATACACAGAATATAACTGGATATAACATTTATAGGTAAAGTTGATCCAGGGAATATCCGATTGCCTCTCGGGGGATCAGGAAGGAATTTTTTTCCTTGCAGGAGCAAATTGGATCGTGCTTTGCTGGGTTTTTGCCTTCCTCTGGATCAACTGTGGGTGCAGGATTATAACTTTTTTTTTAATGGTTGAACTGGATGGGCTTTTGTCTTTTTTTCAGCCAGACTATGTAACTATGTAAAGTGGCATATAATTGTGAAGTGGAAGGAAAATGATAAATGGTATTCAACTTTTTTTACAAATAAATATCTGAAAAGTTTTCAAGAAACTGTAGTTTAGTTGTCTCACTCTGTGGACATTTAAATGCATTTTATTTTACATATGTAATTGAGTGTCTTCTATGTTATGAAAATAATCTTGTTACACATTCCTCTTTATGACAATTCTCTATATACTTGGTCATTATAGTCGTTGTCAACCCCAGGAGTCCATTCCTAGTGCACGGCGTTATGTGACATAACAGGGTAAAGTACTTGCCACCATGACATCTCTATCAACCATTCACCCTCTGAATACCCATAATTAAACTTTCAGGCCACCAATAGTTAGCAATTCTAATGTGATCTGCTACAAGGGGGAAGTCTTACTGGCACATTATGAATGCAGGCTGTGCTTCCTGCTTAGAAGTACTTGTGCTTTAATCTTCCTTCCTCTCGATGCAATTTCATCATCCTGCTTTTCCTTAATAACAATTGTTCCAGTATTCTGTATTTGATTTTATCTCAGTGGTTATGCAGCAAGTGTGCTACCTCAACTTTCCTGATGTTCTAGAGAGGCATATACACTCAATGACCTCTTTATTGGGTCCACCTGTTCAATTGCTTGGTAGCACAAATTGCTAATCAGCCAATCACATGGCAGCAAATCAATGAATTTAGGCATGTAGACGTGTTGAAGACGACTTGCTGGAGTTCAAACCGAGCATCAGAATGTGGAAGAAAGGGGATTTAGGTGACGTTGAAGGTGGCATGGTTGTTTGTGCCAGACAGGTTGGTCTGAGTATTTCAAAGACTGCTGATCTACTGAGATTTTCAGGCACAACCATCTCTATTGTTTACAGAGAATAAAAAAGAGAAAATATCCAGTGAGCGGCAGTTGTGTGAAGGAAAATGCCTTGTTGATGTCAGAGGTCAGAGGAGAATGGGCAGACGTGCTCAAGATGATAGAAAGGCAACAGCAACTCAAATAACCACTCGTTACAATCAAGGTTTGCAAAATACCATCTCTGAATGCACAACACATCAAACTTTGAAGCAGATGGGCTACAGCAGCAGAAGACCACAACGGGTGCTACTCCTGTCAGCTAAGAACAGATAATGGAGGCTACAATTTACACAGGCTCACCGAAATTGGACAATAGAAGATCGGAAAAACGTTGCCTGGTCTGATGAGTTTCAAGTTCAACTGTAACATTCAGATGGTAGGGTCAGAACTTGGCATAAAAAACATGAAAGCATGGATCCATCCTGCCTTTTTTTCGACCGTTCAGGCTGGTGGTGGTGGTGTTGGGGGAGATTTTCTTGGCACACTTTGGGCCCTTTAGTACCAACTGGGCATTGTTTAAACACCACGGCCTACCTGAGTATTGTAGCTGAGCATGTCCATCCCTTTGTGACTACAGTGTCCCCATCTTCTGATGGCTCCTTCCAGCAGGATAATGCACCATGTCACAAAGCTCAAATCATCTCCAACTGGTTTATTGAACATGACAATGAGATCACTGAACGCCAATGACCTCCACAGTCACCAGATCTCCATCCAATAGAACACCTTTGGGATGTGGTGGAACAGGAGATTCCCATCATGGATGTGCAGCCGACAAATCTGCAGCAACTGTGTGATACTATCATGTCAATATGGAGCAACATCTCTGAGGAATGTTTCCAACACCTTGTTGAAATTATGCCACAAAAGATGAAGGCAGTTCTGAAAGCAAAAGGGGGCTCCAACCCGATGCTAGCAAAATGTACTTAAGAAGTGGCCAGTGAGTACAGATATGTATATATATATATATATACACACACTGTATATTACTTTATGGAAATCTTTACAATCACATGTCAGAATGTGCAGTTTGCACTTAGTAAAGTTCTATAATTTAACAATACAGACTTGGGAGTCTGCAGGATTATGGGGATTGACCCTGTAGGCAGTTATGTCCTGGGCACCATATGACAAAGCAAAATTAATAAACTTCTGCTCCTCTAGCCCCCAGTCTGCCTTGTCATACAAATCCCAGAGGACAACTGCCCACATTAATAATCCTAGTGACAGTAGAGGGAATGGCAGTGATGGGGGCAGCAGCACTGTCAGTCTGTCACGTGCACTCCTTCAGTTGGCTATTGGGCCGGCTATCAGGTCTGGGTATGCCTCCTTTAACCTCCTTAGCGGTAATCCTGAGTGTAGCTCGGGGTAAAATTTCTATACCAAGAGCGGTAACCCCGAGCTACACTCGATCTTACCATGCGGCGTTGCTCTGGGGGTCCCTGCAGCACTTACCTTGTCCTTCGCTCCCGCGATGTGTCCCCTGCAGCGTCCCCGGCCATCTCCTCCAGCTGATGCCGGCATCCGGCTTCTGTGTTCCGGTCCCTGTGATGTCAGGACGTACGGGCGCTGGAACCGGTGGGAAATTTGAAATTTTTTAAAAATGTCATTTTTGCTGTCATTGCTGTTTCAATGCATTTCACATACATTTTGTCCCTAGTGCTTTGTCTGGCGCCCTGCCTGCATTTTGAATGTTCTTTCTGCCTGGAAACTTAGAAAAGTCCATGGCGTGTAAAAGGCGTCCCTTTACATCAAAAGCGGTTTTAGAACAGCGATAGTAAATCAGAACCACTTGCAGAATTGAGTGATAATGATTCGTGGGGGAAATTCGTCATCAGACACTGAAAACGATTTTGCAACTTTGCTCAGCGATGTGCAAATTTGCCTCTGTATTTCAAATTTCAGTGTTTTTGGTTTGATTATATTATTGAATTACATTTATTATTATTATATTATTATTTTTTATGATTATTTATTAAATTATAATTTATGATTTCGTGTTTCAAATTTTATCATCCCCGGGATGTTTACTAGACTCTTGTTCATACAGATTTCAGTGCGTTATTCCTAAAAATTACAGGCCTACAATAAAAAACTACATATTTCCATGCAAAAAAATGGTACCGCTTTCAGCACAAAAAATTGGAAAGAATCAGACCGCTAGGGAGGTTAAACCTGATACATGACTCCTACAGACCTGATAGGCAGCCCACAGTCAACTGAAGGAGTGTGCATGGCAGCCTGACAGATTCTGCTAATTGTAAGACAGAGGCCTAGTTTTTTTTTTTATTGTGAGGATGCCATTAACAAAAATGATGGCCACAACATTTGGCCAACAAGTCAAATCAAGAAGATTCAAGTCTAAAACTGAAAACTGAAAAATTGTATATACTTAACTGCAACCAAATTTTTAAACTCTTTTTGATTGTCCACTGTTTCAGAGAAAGGAAGCAGGCAAATTTAATTTATAAAAAATCAATTATTGTCTTAATTTCTAAGATTAAAGACTGAAAATTTGTACAGATTCGATGCACACCTTTTAAGCCTTTATTGGAGAGGTTGCAGCAGAATTCTTTAACCCTTTTTGATAGTCCACTAAGAGAAAAATTGCATAGATTTTCAGCATATCCTTTATGAGACAGGACACAATTTATGAGGGACAGATGGAACTCTTTTTGATAGTCCACTATTTTAGAGGAAGAAAGCAAAGCAATTTCATGTATAAAACAACCAGTTAAGGTCTATTTTCTAAGATTAAAGTCTGAACATTTATACAGATTTGAAGTACATCTTTTAAGCCTTTATTGGATAGGTTGTAATTTTGAGGGAGAGAGAAAGAAGACTGCATCTGGAAATAAAAAATATTCTTTTTTTTCTGAGACTGGATTTAGAAATATATTACAGGTTTGCACCACAGCTATTAAGCCATTTGGGCCAGGACACAATTTCAGAGCAACTGAACAAGCATATTTCATCTATAAATTAAATTTAGTTTGAAACTGGACACATACATTTCTCATATTTTGCATGACAGTTATTAAGTTTTTTTGTTGCATTTTCTGAGCAATTCAGGTTTGCATCTAGAAATAAAAAAAATGTGTGTCTTGGTTCAGAGACTGAAGAGAGAAAAAAATTTTGCACCACAGACTTCAGCCAATTTCTGGACTTTTGACTATATTGTCTTTGTGGAAAGAGAAAAATTTTAAAGATTTCCAGAGCACATTCAAAGCCCTTCTGAGGGATAGAGCAAGCAGATTGCATCTGGAAATAGAACATGAGTGTTTTTTTTCGGAGAATAAAGACAGAAAAATGTCAAAAGCTATCAATCTTGTATAGAGATGCCACTCTTTCTGAGCAATTGAGTGGGCATATTTCATCTTTCAAAAAAAATGAAGAGAAACTTGTATAGATTTGCAGCACATCCTTGAAGCCTTTATTAGATAGGACACAATTTATGAGGGACAGAGCTAGCACGTTACATCTATAAATTAAAATTAGTGTCTTTTTTCAGAAACTGAAGATAGATTTCCTTGATTGGAAAGGCCTGTCTCTGAGGGAGAGAGTAAGCAGATTGTATCTTCCAACAAGAAAATTAGATTACGTTTTCACAGATTGAAGGAAACATTTTGCAGATTTTCTGTTCAATTCTTTATTCTTTTCAGGCAGGAGAGAGTAGGTAGATTACAGCTTGGAAAAAAGTGTTGCCTATTTTTTCCAAGATTAAGTAACAATTTTAATTTAATGGTATTTCAAAAGATTTTCAGCACAGCTTTTAAGCCTGTTTGCACAGGCTGTTATATGGGATCTGGAAAGCAAGCAGATTGTGTCTTACATTAAAAAAAAAGTAATTTTTTTCCCAGGCAGAAGAGTGAAATAGAATACATATTTACAGCACAGCTTTTATACTCTTTTGGACAGGTGGATAGTTTTGGGGTAGAGAGCAGGCAGATTGCATCAGGAAATCAAAAAATATTTTATTTTTATTTTAAAGATTTTATGCACACACAGAATAGCATCCTTAACCAATCCTTTTTAATAGAAGGCACTTTTAGAAGCAGAGAGAAGCCACATTTCAACCAGAAATAATCTACAATACATTAAAACTATACTGATTTTCTGCACAGAATATCATCTTTTTTAACAGAAGATAATTTCAGAAGCAGGAATATTTCAGCCAGAAACAATCAATGAAGCTGTTATATTTCTCAGACACTGCATAAAATTTGAATGCTATGATTCATAGAATCTCATTTTTTTTAATAGGAGGCAATTTCAAAAGCAGAGATTGAGTATGTTTCAGCCAGAAAAATTAAATTACGCTTTTTAGAGACTGCATAAAAATTAATAACTTTTGATGTAGAGAGAAGCAGAGAGGTCATATTTTAGCCAAAAATATTCAGTTAGATTGTTATTTTTCTGACAACCAAATCTAAAATTTATACAGATGTGCTGCACAGAATCTAATTCTCTTTCATAGGAGGGAATTTAAGAGAGAGCAGGCAGACTCCATTTTTAATTACCAAAAAATGATTGTATTCTCCTTGGGACAAAGGAGAAAAATGTACAAATTATCAGCGCAGATTTTAAGAATGTTTTTTATAGGCCAAAAGTTGCAGGGGTAGAGTGAGACCAGGCAATTTCTCTTTAAGGAATCACTGAATCACTGTGTATCCCCAAAAAATATGGGAATGTGTGAAGTATATGCATTGGGGCTGGTCTGAGGACTGGAGTGCATACATTAGGGCTGATTTGAGGTCTGAATGCATGCATCAGGGCTGGTCTGAGTTCTAAGGTACATGCATTGGGGATGATCTGAGATCTGACGTACATGCATTACGGCTAAATATGTTTTGTCTATGCATCAGTACATTTATGCAGTCATAGCTGCACTGCTAATGGAAATGTAAACTTGTAATTTTTAAATAATTTGCCATTAGCAGTACAACTATGAGTGCAAAAACTGAACGGACTACAACGTGCTATTGTTCACTGGTGCGCTGATTGTCTGATACTTGTGAACATGACACATAATGTGGAAAGGGTTGCTGCCCTTGGGTCTATCCTGAAAGTTTTGTCTTTGATTCAATGAATAATTCCTGTGTTATATGCAATGTATCATTAAAGTGTTACATACAATGTATCAATCAAATCATGACTTATATACAATGTATCATTCCTGTGTTATACACAATGTATCATTCATGTCTTATATACAATGTATCATTCCTGTGTTATACACAATGTATCATTCATGTCTTATATACAATGTATCATTCATGTGTTATACACAATGTATCATTCATGTCTTATATACAATGTATCATTCATGTGTTATATTCAATATATCAATCACGTCTTATATACAATGTATCAATCAAATCATGTTTTTATGTACAATGTGCCATTCAAGTGTTATATACAATATATCAATCATTTATTTAATTTATTTATTTCAGGTAGTTATGTAGCGCCGTCAATTTACGCAGAGCTTTACATATACAGTACATTCACATCAGTGTTTTACATATAATGTATCAATAATGTCATATATTAAGTATCATTCCTGTGTTACATACAATATATCAATCATATCTTATATACAATGTATCATTCACGTGTTATATACAATGTATCAATCATGTGTTATATACAGTGTATCAATCATGTCTTATATGAAATGTATCAATCGTGTGTTATATACAATGTATCATTCACATGTTATATACAATGTATAATTCAAGTGTTTTATACAATGTCTCATTCACGTGTTATATACAATGTATCAATTACATGTTATATGCAATGTATCATTCATGTGTTATATACAATGTATCATTCACATGCTATATACAATGTATCAGTCATGTCTTATACTCAATGTATCATTCAAGTGTTATATACAATGTATCAATCATGTCTTATATACAATGTATCAATCATGTCTTATATACAATGTATCATGCATGTGTTATATACAATGTACCATTTGCGTGTTATATACAATGTATCAGTCATGTCTTATATACAAAGTATCATGCATGTGTTATATACAATGTATCGTTCATGTGTAATATACAATGTATCAATCATGTCTTATATACAATGTATCATTCAAATGATATATACAAGGTATCAATCATGTCTTATATACAGTCATGGCCGAAATTGTTGGCACCCTTGATATTTCTCCAGGAAATCATGTATTTCTCACGAAACGTATTGCATTAACACATGTTTTGCTATACACATGTTTATTCCCTTTGTGTGTATTGGGACAAAACAAAAAAAGGGAGGAAAGAAAGCAAATTCGACATAATGTCACACAAACCTCCAAAAATGGGCTGGACAAAAGTATTGGCACCCTTTCACAACTGCGGATAAATAAGAATGTTACAAGCATGTGATGCTCCTGTAAACTCACCTGGGGCAAGTAACAGGTGTGGGCAATATAGAAATCACACCTGAAAGCAGATAAAAAGGAGAGACGTTCACTTAACCTTTGCATTGTGTGTCTGTCTGTGCCACACTAAGCATGGACAACAGAAAGAGGAGACGAGAACTGTCTGAGGACCTGAGAACCAAAATTGTGGCAAAATATCAACAATCTCAAGGTTACAAGTCCATCTCCAGAGAACTAGATTTGCCTTTGTCCACAGTGCGCAACATTATCAAGAAGTTTGCAACCCATGGCACTGTAGCTAATCTCCCTGGTCGTGGACGGATGAGGAAAATTGATGAAAGATTGCAACGCAGAATAGTCCGGATGGTGGATAAGCAGCCCCAAACATGTTCCAAAGACATTCAAGCTGTCCTGCAGGCTCAGGGAGCATCAGTGTCAGCGCGAACTATCCGTCGACATTTAAATGAAATGAAACGCTATGGCAGGAGACCCAGGAGGACCCCACTGCTGACA
Organism: Staurois parvus; assembly: GCF_062004578.1. Lineage (NCBI taxonomy): Eukaryota > Metazoa > Chordata > Amphibia > Anura > Ranidae > Staurois > Staurois parvus. The sequence continues at coordinate 50,667 of NW_028320832.1, forward strand.
CAGAGACATAAAAAAGCAAGACTACAGTTTGCCAAAATGTACTTGAGTAAGCCAAAAGCCTTCTGGGAAAACGTCTTGTGGACAGATGAGACCAAGATAGAGCTTTTCGGTAAAGCACATCATTCTACTGTTTACCGAAAACGGAATGAGGCCTACAAAGAACAAAACACAGTACCTACGGTAAAATATGGTGGAGGTTCAATGATGTTTTGGGGTTGTTTTGCTGCCTCTGGCACTGGGTGCCTTGACTGTGTGCAAGGCATCATGAAATCTGAGGATTACCAAAGGATTTTGGGTCGCACTGTAGGGCCCAGTGTCAGAAAGCTGGGTTTGCGTCCAAGATCCTGGGTCTTCCAGCAGGACAATGACCCCAAACATACGTCAAAAAGCACTCAGAAATGGATGGCAAAGAAGCGCTGGAGAGTTCTGAAGTGGCCAGCAATGAGCCCAGATCTAAATCCCATTGAACACCTGTGGAGAGATCTTAAAATTGCTGTTGGGAAAAGGTGTCCTTCCAATAAGAGAGACCTGGAGCTGTTTGCAAAGGAAGAGTGGTCCAAAATTCCGGGTGAGAGGTGTCAGAAGCTTATTGATGGTTATAGGAAGCGACTGATTTCAGTTATGTTTTCCAAAGGGTGTGCAACCAAATATTAAGTTAAGGGTGCCAATACTTTTGTCCAGCCCATTTTTGGGGTTTTGTGTGACATTATGTCATATTTGCTTTTCTGCCTCTGTTTTATATTTGTTCCAATACATACAAAGGGAATAAACATGTGTATAGCAAAACATGTGTTAATGCAATACCTTTTTTGTGTGAAATACTTGATTTTCAGGAAAAATATCAAGGGTGCCAACAATTTCGGCCATGACTGTACAATGTATCATTCATGTGTTTATATACAATGTATCAATCACGTCTTATATACAATGTATCATTCATGTGTTATATACAATGTAGCATTCAAGTGTTACATACAATGTATCAATCACGTCTTATATACAATGTATCATTCACGTGTTATATACAATGTATCATTCACGTGTTATATACAATGTATCAATCACGTCTTATATATAATGTAGCAATCACATCTTATATACAATGTAGCGTTCACGTGTTATATACAATGTATCGTTCAAGTGTTATATACAATGTATCAATCATGTGTTATATACAATGTATCATTCATGTGTTATATACAATGTATCATTCATGTGTTCTATTCAATGTATCATTCATGTGTTATATACAATGTATCATTCATGTGTTATATACAATGTATCATTCATGTGTTCTATTCAATGTATCATTCATGTGTTATATACAATGTATCATTCATGTGTTATATACAATGTATCATTCATGTGTTCTATTCAATGTATCATTCATGTGTTGCATACAATGTATCATTCCTGTGTTATATACAATGTATCATTCATGTGTTATATACAATGTATCATTCATGTGTTATATACAATGTATCGATCATGTGTTATATACAATGTATCATTCATGTGTTGCATACAATGTATCATTCCTGTGTTATATACAATGTATCATTCCTGTGTTATATACAATGTATCATTCATGTGTTATATACAATGTATCATTCATGTGTTATATACAATGTATCATTCAGATGTTCTGTAGAGAATGAAGCTGACTCCAGGCAGAAGGGTGAAGTCATTGTGCTCAGTGTTTGGCAGCGAGGTGCACTGAGTCTGTTTTCTGTGTCAATATTTAGCACCCCGGCTGTCCCAACTGACTCCTCTTTGTGCCTGAGCACATCTTAGCAACCATCCCCCCTGGCGACCGGCTATGCTGCAGCGATTCTCGTGGTGGCTGGCCCCCGCCATCAGCGGCCTGACACACCCATGTGCACGCCGGGCCGTGGCAGCTACGAGTCATGAAAGGAGGAATATTTTCCATGTCCTATTCACAGGAGAAATGAGTGGAAAGATTGCTGTAGGCCGGCACCAGGAACAGTACACAACGCACAAAGCCGTCTCACAGTGACTGGAGAGCAGCGCGGTCCTGCCAGGCCAATGAAAAGCCTCAGACGGAAGCTGCATTTCTCTATCACAGAGAGTAGCTCAGTATAAAGTCCCAAAGTTGAAGAATAAAGTTCCCTTTTAACCCCTTCCCTCCGGCCGGGAGTAGATATGTGGCAGCATGGAGATGAGCTTTTGTGCTGGGAGTGCGCTCAATTGCACACCCCCCATCACTGTGACTGTGCTGACACCGACAGCTCCCTGTCACACAGTGCAATTGGGAGGCGGTAGGATGGACTCTTAAAGTGTTACTAAACCCACATCAGTACAATCGGTCTGTAGATGCAGCAAAGCGGGCTTGTTATACTCACTGTGGGACCTAAAGAGTTAATCCTCTGCATTGTGTAAAGAGGCCCTTTGATTCTGTCTTCTCTGCTCCTCCCCTTTTTCAAGCGACCACTTTTTATCTCCTGATAAGACAGACTGAACCATAGGCATTTTGCACATGCTTAGTTTGGTGTGTATTGCTAGAGAGATTTTTTTTTTCTTGGGAGAGTGCATGTGATAAGCACAGGGCCAATCAGCACTGGTCAGATAGAGGTCAGGGGTTCTGCATCCTCCTAGAGCAGAAAGAAAACTTCTCCTACAAGCTTTGGCTAGTGCTTGCCTGAACACTGATAGAAGTCACAAGACTGCTATATACTGCTAATGAGAAAAGGTATTTAGCAGTTTATATTTACTAAAATAATTGCATTTCCATGTTGTGTGTACTGTGGGAGAGCGGATATAGTGAATGCAGGGTCCGGGGAGACCGGATATAGTGAATGCAAGGTCTGGGGAGAGCAGATATAGTGATTGCAGGGTCCGGGGAGAGTGGATATAGTGATTGTAGGGTCCGGGGAGAGCGGATATAGTGAATGCGGGGTCCGGGGAGAGCGGATGCAGTGATTGCGGGGTCCGGGGAGAGTGGATATAGTGAATGCGGGGTCCGGGGAGAGCGGATATAGTGAATGCGGGGTCCGGGGAGAGCGGATATAGTGAATGCGGGGTCCGGGGAGAGCGGATATAGTGAATGCGGGGTCCGGGGAGAGCGGATATAGTGAATGCGGGGTCCGGGGAGAACGGATATAGTGAATGCGGGGTCCGGGGAGAGCGGATATAGTGAATGCGGGGTCCGGGGAGAACGGATATAGTGAATGCGGGGTCCGGGGAGAGCGGATATAGTGAATGCTGGGTCCGGGGAGAACGGATATAGTGATTGCGGGGTCCGGGGAGAGCGGATATAGTGAATGCTGGGTCCGGGGAGAGCGGATATAGTGAATGCGGGGTCCGGGGAGAGCGGATATAGTGAATGCGGGGTCCGGGGAGAGCGGATACAGTGAATGCGGGGTCCGGGGAGAACGGATATAGTGAATGCAGGGTCCGGGAGAGCGGATATAGTGAATGCGGGGTCCGGGGAGAGCGGATATAGTGAATGCGGGGTCCGGGGAGAGCGGATATAGTGAATGCGGGGTCCGGGGAGAACGGATATAGTGAATGCGGGGTCCGGGGAGAGCGGATATAGTGAATGCGGGGTCCGGGGAGAACGGATATAGTGAATGCGGGGTCCGGGGAGAGCGGATATAGTGAATGCGGGGTCCGGGGAGAGCGGATATAGTGAATGCAGGGTCTGGGTTTTAGGAACACTTTAACTTGATTACTTTGATGGTGGTCACATGATCGGGACGCTTGTGTAGCGGCTTAGGTGTTGCGATATCTCTTTTTTTTCAATGCATTTTTATTGATTATTGAAATTAAAAAAAAGAGTTCCGGCCACAGCACACAGTTCTGAAGAATTACTGCCAATAATCTGCCGTTCGCGGTGATACCTCACATGTGTAGCGGATGATCGCTGTTTGCGTGCAGGACCGTCGCATGCGTTTACCTTTGCGCACAAGCACAGGGGGGACAAGGGAACTTTGTTTTATTTTTTTTACACTGTCACTCCAAAAAAAATGTTTTGATCACTTTTATTGCTGTCACAAAGAATGTGAACATCCTTTGTGACAGCAATACGCCTGTGACAGGTCCTCTTTATGGAGGGATCTGCTACCAGCTCCTGATTGTCACTTTGTGACCTGGAGCTGTCGGGGACGTAGGAAGGGAAGATCAATGTAGTGGCCCACATGGAAGAAAAATATATTTGAAATATACTTTAAAAATATTCTTCCCAAATATATTGACATATATTTGAAATACTACAATTTTGGCCGTATTCAATATACTTAAATAAAAAAAAAAAAAACAATTTTATATATATATATATATACAGTATATATATATATATAATTTTTTTTTAATTTTCATTATATATATTGTATGTTGAAATGCGTTTTTATTACAAAATATATGCAAAATATTTTTAAAAATAAATTTCAAATATACTGTATGTCTTTAAAAATACAAATCTACATTTTTGGAATGCATTTACAACTATATGTAAAAAATATCTGTTAAAATGACTTTCTTATATGTTAAAAAAAAAATCTGAAGACTATATTTAAAAAATATATATTTTTAAAAATATTTAACATTTTATAATATATAAAAAAACGCATTTCAACATACAATATATATATATATTTCTTGAAATATAATTTGAAATATATTGAATACGGCCAAAATTGTAGAATTTCAAATATATGTCAATATATTTGGGAAAAATATTTTTGAAATATATTTCAAATATATTTTGCTTCCATATGGGGGGGGGGGGTCACCCTGAAAGAAATAATACCTCTTCCCTACTATCCCAGACTGGGCTGGAGTCAGGCTTTACCAGCCAGTGGGAAGCGTAGAGGTGGCTGGCCCCGTGTTCTTCGTGTGGCCCCTGGTGAACCCGCAGGACAGCAGTGAGCCAGGCTTCATGATGTCACTCACAAATGTGTCATGTAATGAGTTGTGGATGAAGAATGGAATTCTCCAAAATGGAAAATTGTAGGAAATCCTCTGCATTCCCTTAATGGTCGGCTTGTGCGTCTCTCATTTCCTGAAGCTGAACAAGTAAATACATAAAACGCACATCTGGGGGATGTGATCTGCTGCTTTAAATTTTAAAGTTATTCATACACTCATTTATCCCTCCTTCTCAATGTAATAATAAGTGATGTAAGAGGGGACTCTGATGTAAGGCGGGACCGCGATGGGGACTCTGATGTAAGGAGGAATTCTGATGTTAAGGGGACTGTGATGGGCACTCTGACGTAAGGGAGACTTTAATGTAAGAGGGAGTTCTGTTGGGGGCTCTGATATAAGGTGGGACTCGGATGTAAGGGGACTCTGATATAGGGAGACTGCGATGGGGACTCTGATGTAAGGGGGACTCTAATGTAAGAGGGAGCTCTGTTGGGAGCTCTGATGAAAGGGGGGGCTCTGATGTAAGGGGGACTCTAATCTAAGAGGGAGCTCTGTGGGGAGCTCTGATGTAAGGGGAAGCTTCGATGTAGAGGTACTCTGATAAAAGAGAGACTCTGATGTTAAAAGGACTGTGATGGGGACTCTGATGTAAGGGGAACCCTGATGTAAGAGGGGACTCGGATGTAAGGGGACTCTGATATAGGGAGACTGTGATGGCGACTCTGATGTAAGGGGGACTCTAATGTAAGAGGGAGCTCTGATGTAAGGGGGACTCTAATCTAAGTGGGAGCTCTGTTGGGAGCTCTGATGTAATGGGTGGCTCTGATGTAAGGGAGACTATAATCTAAGAGGGAGCTCTGATATAAGGGGGAGCTCCGATGTAGAGGTACTCTGATAAAAGAGAGACTCTAATGCAGGGCGGACTGACCATTTGGAAACTCGGGCACTGCCCGAGGGCCCGGGGTCAGTAGGGGGCCCCATGAGATGCCCCTGGTACCTTTTTCATAGGCTTTTTTGAGTTTGGGCAAGGACACAGGGGCCCCATGATCCCCTATTGCCCGGGGGCCCCATGAGCTGTCAGTCCGCCCCTGCTCTGATGTTAAGGGGACTATGATAGGGACTCTGACATAAGGCGGACTCTAATGTAAGAGGGAGCTCTGTTGGGAGCTCTGATGTAAGGGGGGGGGGCTCTGATGTAAGGGAGACTCTGATGTTAAGAGGACTGTGATGGGGATTCTGATGTAAGGGGACTCTATTGTAAGAGGGAGCTCTGTTAGGAGCTCTGATGTAAGGGGGACTCTGATGTAAGAGGTACTCTAATAAAAGGGAGACTCTGATGTTTAGAGATCTGTGACAGGGACTCTGACATAAGGGGGACTTTAATATAAGAGGGAGGTCTGTAGGGGGCTCTGATGTAAGGTGGGACTCTGATGTAAGGGGACTCTGATATAGGGAGACTGTGATGGGGACTCTGATGTAAGGAGGACTCTAATGTAGGAGGAAGCTCTGTTTTGAGCTCTGATTTAAGGGGTGGGGGCTCTGTTGGGGACTCTGATGTAAGAGGGAGCTCTGTTGGAAGCTCTGATGTAATGGGGGGCCAGGGGCGAACTGACCATTTGAAAATTAGGGCCCTGCCCAGAGGCCCATGATAAGTAGGGGGCCCCATGAGTTGTCAGTCCGCCCCTGTGGGGGACTCAGATGTTAAGAGGACTGTGATGGGGACTCTGATGTAAGGGGGACTCTGATGTAAGAGGGAGCTCTGTTAGGGACTCTGATGTAAGAAGGAGCTCTGTTGGGGACTCTGATGTAAGGGGGACTCTGATGTAAGAGGGAGCTCTGTTGGGGACTCTGATGTAAGAGGGAGCTCTGTTGGGGACTCTGATGTAAGGGGGACTCTGATGTAAGAGGGAGCTCTGTTGGGGACTCTGATGTAAGAGGGAGCTCTGTTGGGGACTCTGATGTAAGAGGGAGCTCTGTTAGGGACTCTGATGTAAGGGGGACTCTGATGTAAGAAGGAGCTCTGTTGGGGACTCTGATGTAAGGGGGACTCTGATGTAAGAGGGAGCTCTGTTGGGGACTCTGATGTAAGAGGGAGCTCTGTTGGGGACTCTGATGTAAGAGGGAGCTCTGTTGGGGTCTCTGATGTAAGAGGGAGCTCTGTTGGGGACTCTGATGTAAGAGGGAGCTCTGTTAGGGACTCTGATGTAAGGGGGACTCTGATGTAAGAGGGAGCTCTGTTGGGGACTCTGATGTAAGAAGGAGCTCTGTTGGGGACTCTGATGTAAAGGGGACTCTGATGTAAGAGGGAGCTCTGTTGGGGACTCTGATGTAAGAAGGAGCTCTGTTGGGGACTCTGATGTAAGAGGGAGCTCTGTTGGGGACTCTGATGTAAGAGGGAGCTCTGTTGGGGACTCTGATGTAAGAGGGAGCTCTGTTGGGGACTCTGATGTAAGAGGGAGCTCTGTTGGGGACTCTGATGTAAGAGGGAGCTCTGTTGGGGACTCTGATGTAAGAGGGAGCTCTGTTGGGGACTCTGATGTAAGAGGGAGCTCTGTTGGGGACTCTGATGTAAGAGGGAGCTCTGTTGGGGACTCTGATGTAAGAGGGAGCTCTGTTGGGGACTCTGATGTAAGGAAGGACATTCTTGGAATGTATTTGCTTTGTCGGTTTGTCTCTCTCGATCACATTGGAACGCAGAGTTGCTGGATCAATTCACGGCTCCGGCAGCTTTCCATTCCTGGCTGTGGTAGGGGGCAGTGTGATGCGAATTCAGCGCGTCACACAGTTCTGTTTTTTTGTACAAACTTTATTTGAAGTGTACATAACATAACCTTCATTCATGACAATATACAGCAATGTGCTGCCATACATTACCATGCGATTCGGCACAGTATGCTGCGAAACAATGTCTGGATTTCCTTGCAGAGTGCTGCATAGGCTGTTTCCTGTGTGTCCTTGTGATGACAGATGTTGTACAGTGCAGTAAAACGTCCATCAACTCGCAATGAAATATCAAGTCTTCTCTGATCCTCCCCTTCTTCCATTGTCCCCCTCTTATCTACTGATAAGACATATCGCATGGAGCCACTCTGCACATCCTCAGTTTGGTGTGTATTGCTAGAGAGGTTTTTTTTTTTCATTCTTGGTAGAGTGCATGTGATCAGCACAGGGCCAATCAGCACTGTCTAGACAGAGGGTCATGGGTCCTGCAGCCTCCTAGAGCAGAAAGAAAACTCCTCCTACAAGCTTTAACCAGTGCTCTGCTGGACACTGATAGAAGTCACAAGACTGCTCTATACTGCTGATGAGAAAAGGTATTTAGCAGTTTATATTTACTAAAATAATTGCATTTCCATGTTCTGTGTACTGTGGGAGACCAGATATAGTGAATGCTGGGTCCGGGGAGAGCGGATATAGTGAATTCGGGGTCCGGGGAGAGCGGATATAGTGAATGCGGGGTCCGGCGAGAGCGGATATAGTGACTGCGGGGTCCAGGGAGAGCGGATATAGTGAATGCGGGGTCCAGGGAGACTGGATATAGTGAATGCGGGGTCCGGCGAGAGCGGATATAATGAATGCAGGGTCCGGGGAGAGCGGATATAGTGAATGCGGGGTCCGGGGAGAGCGGATATAGTGAATGCGGGGTCCGGGGAGAGCGGATATAGTGAATGCGGGGTCCGGGGAGAGCGGATATAGTGAATGCGGGATCCGGGGAGAGGGGATATAGTGAATGCGGGGTCCGGGGAGAGCGGATATAGTGAATGCGGGGTCCGGGGAGAGCGGATATAGTGAATGCGGGGTCCGGGGAGAGTGGATATAGTGAATGCGGGGTCCGGGGAGAGCGGATATAGTGAATGCGGGGTCCGGGGAGAGCGGATATAGTGAATGCGGGGTCCGGGGAGAGCGGATATAGTGAATGCGGGGTCCGGGGAGAGCGGATATAGTGAATGCGGGGTCCGAGGAGAGCGGATATAGTGAATGCAGGGTCCGGGGAGAGCGGATATAGTGAATGCAGGGTCCGGGGAGAGCGAATATAGTGAATGCGGGGTCCGGGGAGAGCGAATATAGTGAATGCGGGGTCCGGGGAGAGCGGATACAGTGAATGCGGGGTCCGGGGAGAGCAGATATAGTGAATGCAGGGTCTGGGGAGAGCGGATATAGTGAATGCGGGGTCCGGGGAGAGCGGATATAGTGAATGCGGGGTCCGGGGAGAGCGGATATAGTGAATGCGGGGTCTGGGGAGAGCGGATATAGTGAATGCAGGGTCTGGGGAGAGCGGATATAGTGAATGCGGGGTCCGGGGAGAGTGGATATAGTGAATGCGGGGTCCGGGGAGAGCGGATATAGTGAATGCAGGGTCTGGGGAGAGCGGATATAGTGAATGTGGGGTCCGGGGAGAGCGGATATAGTGAATGCGGGGTCCGGGGAGAGCGGATATAGTGAATGCGGGGTCCGGGGAGAGCGGATATAGTGAATGCGGGGATCGTCAGCTTGCTTTACAACTTACCTTTTCGTGGAGCGGGTCACCCCATATAGGTTGCATGCTGACGATCCCCGCAGGATGGATCGGATCTGTGGATTGGGGAGCATAATGTATCTGACTCCAATCCATTATGCTCAATCCGCAGATCCGATCCATTCTGTGGGGATCGTCAAAGGGGGTGTCACCAAGTGTTATCGCACTGGGTGACACCAACCCTAGGGACACACCTGCTTATAGCTGCCAGTGGGAAGGAGAGGGAAGCCGGCAGCACTGCAGGGGTGGGGGAACACTAGGAGGGCTTTGGCAGCAGAGGAATCGTATGGTGCACAGGGAGGGTGATGGGCGCTGTGGGGGGGCAGTTACTGGAACCGATTCCCTGTATGGCTCTCTCTGCAGCAGCTGAAAGCTCGAGCAGAAGAAGCCAGCTTTCAGCTGCTGCGGAGAGAGCCATACAGGGAATCGGTTCCAGTAACTGCCCCCCACAGCACACATCACCCTCCCTGTGCACCATGCGTTTCCTCTGCTACCAAAGCCCCCCAAGGAGAAGAAGCCAGCTTTCAGCTGCTGCGGAGAGAGCCATACAGGGGATTGGCTCCAGTAATTTTTCCCCCGCCATGCCATTCACCCGCTGTCCTGCCCACATCAGCAGCACAGTGGCTAAATGGTTAGCACTTCCACCTGGCAGTACTGGGGTCGTTGGTTCGAATCCCAACCACGGCTCCACCTGCCTGGAGTTTGCATATTCTCCCTGTGTCTGCGTGGGTTTCCTTCAGGTACTCCGGTTTCCTCCCACACTCCAAAGACCTGCTGGTAGGTTAATTGGCTCCTGTATAAATTGTCCCTAGTATGTGTATGTATGGATGTGAGTTAGGGACCTTAGATTGTATGCCCCTTGGGGGTTAGGGACCTTAGATTGTACGCCCCTTGAGGGTTAAGGACCTTAGATTGTACGCCCCTTGAGGGTTAGGGACCTTAGATTGTACGCCCCTTGAGGGTTAGGGACCTTGGATTGTACGCCCCTTGAGGGTTAGGGACCTTAGATTGTACGCCCCTTGGGGGTTAGGGACCTTAGATTGTACGCCCCTTGAGGGTTAAGGACCTTAGATTGTACGCCCCTTGAGGGTTAGGGACCTTAGATTGTACGCCCCTTGAGGGTTAAGGACCTTAGATTGTACGCCCCTTGAGGGTTAGGGACCTTAGATTGTACGCTCCTTGAGGGTCAGGGACCTTAGATTGTACGCCCCTTGAGGGTTAGGAATCTTAGATTGTACGCCCCTTGGGGGTTAGGAATCTTAGATTGTACGCCCCTTGAGGGTTAGGGACCTTAGATTGTACGCCCCTTGAGGGTCAGGGATCTTAGATTGTACGCCCCTTGAGGGTTAGGGACCTTAGATTGTACGCCCCTTGAGGGTTAGGGACCTTAGATTGTACACCCCTTGAGGGTCAGGGACCTTAGATTGTACACCCCTTGAGGGTCAGGGACCTTAGATTGTACACCCCTTGAGGGTCAGGGACCTTAGATTGTACGCCCCTTGAGGGTCAGGGACCTTAGATTGTACGCCCCTTGAGGGTTAGGGACCTTAGATTGTACGCCCCTTGAGGGTTAGGGACCTTAGATTGTACGCCCCTTGAGGGTTAGGGACTGATGTGAATGTACAATATCTATGTAAAGCGATGTGTAAATTGACGGCGCTATATAAGTACCTGAAATAAATAAATATATCTGATTCATCCAGCTGCCTGGGCCCAACTGCTGGCCTGGGCCCCATACAGGAGGACTGGTGATACCCCTTTATCCACGGCCCTGCATACAAGAGAACAGATGTCCCCTTCCGAGGATTTCCTTCTCCTTGTGTTTCTCTGACAACTCAAAAGTGTTGGATTTGCCATTCCTTTCTGCATTGGAGACAAATCAGGAGAATCTCCCTAGTGGGGGACCCAGACAGCAATCCTTCCCCTCTCCATCCACAAATGTTTTTTGACTATTTGGCACTTTAACAATCTTCGGAGAATTTGCTGTATTCTGATTTTTCTTCACTTAGACGGGAGTGATTCTTTAGCCCTAATTAGGACCTCAGGCGGCGCGCTCCAATGGATGGACGTGGGCTGTGTGTAACATTGGCTATTCGCTTTGTTTCCTTCCTGCAGAGATGAATAACATTCCGGACGCCTGTGTGTGTTACATTGTATATCACGGCCTGTGTGTGTGTTACATTGTATATCACGGCCTGTGTGTGTGTTACATTGTATATCACGGCCTGTGTGTGTGTTACATTGTATATCACGGCCTGTGTGTGTGTTACATTGTATATCACGGCCTGTGTGTGTGTTACATTGTATATCACGGCCTGTGTGTGTGTTACGTTGTATATCACGGCCTGTGTGTGTGTTACGTTGTATATCACGGCCTGTGTGTGTTACGTTGTATATCATGGCCTGTGTGTGTGTTACGTTGTATATCACGGCCTGTGTGTGTGTTACATTGTATATCACGGCCTGTGTGTGTGTTACATTGTATATCACGGCCTGTGTGTGTGTTACATTGTATATCACGGCCTGTGTGTGTTACATTGTATATCACAGCCTGTGTGTGTATTACATTGTATATCACGGCCTGTGTGTGTGTTACGTTGTATATCACGGCCTGTGTGTGTGTTACGTTGTATATCACGGCCTGTGTGTGTTACATTGTATATCACGGCCTGTGTGTGTTATATTGTATATCACGGCCTGTGTGTGTTACATTGTATATCACGGCCTGTGTGTGTGTTACATTGTATATCACGGCCTGTGTGTGTGTTACTTTGTATATCACGGCCTGTGTGTGTGTTACATTGTATATCACGGCCTGTGTGTGTGTTACATTGTATATCACGGCCTGTGTGTGTGTTACATTGTATATCACGGCCTGTGTGTGTGTTACATTGTATATCACGGCCTGTGTGTGTGTTACATTGTATATCACGGCCTGTGTGTGTGTTACATTGTATATCACGGCCGTCGCTGGTTTTCTCCTCGTTCGCCATGTCCTCGGGACGGGTTCACTTTGCAGATATACTGCAGGAAATCCTATCCTATGAGAGAATTCTCCTTTTATTCTCAAGGTCTAGAGATGAGAATTCTCCTTGCTGCAGCCTAAGAAGCTCCTTGTGATGGGCCCCGTAGCGGGATCATTAAAGGGGCCTCTGGTTCTCCAATCTCCATATTAAATTTACTCCTCCTACAGAGATCCTAAACAACAGCTAGCTCTGCAGAGTCGTAATTGCCTTCGTAAGAGTCTGAGGTTCTTAAACTGTGTAATCACATTTTACCCAGAGATATCTACCAAATGCGATCGCTGGCTGGGTGAGGCAGTATGTAAGCAGCCAGTATAGGTCCCAAACCCTCACCCAGTCCCCCACCCGTGCTATAGGTCCCAAACCCTCACCCAGTCCCCCACCCGTGCTATAGGTGCCAAACCCTCACCCAGTCCCCCACCCATGCTATAGGTTCCAAACCTTCACCCAAACCCCCACCCGTGCTATAGGTCTCAGACCCCCACCCGTGCTATAAGTTCCTAACCCTCACCCAGACCCCCACCCGTGCTATAGGTTCCAAACCCTCACCCAGACCCCCACCCGTGCTATAGGTCCCAAACCCTCACCCAGACCCCCACCCGTGCTATAGGTCCCAAACCCTCACCCAGACTCCCACCCGTGCTATAGGTTCCAAACCCTCACCCAGACCCCCACCCGTGCTATAGGTTCTAAACCCTCACCCAGACCCCCACCCGTGCTATAGGTCCCAAACCCTCACCCAGACCCCCACCCATGCTATAGGTTCCAAACCTTCACCCAGACCCCCACCCGTGCTATAGGTTCCTAACCCTCACCCAGACCCCCACCCGTGCTATAGGTTCCAAACCCTCACCCAGTCCCCCACCCGTGCTATAGGTCCCAAACCCTCACACAGTCCCCCACCCATTCTATAGGTTCCAAACCCTTATCCAGACCCCCACCCGTGCTCTAGGTTCCAAACCTTCACCCAGACTCCCATCCATGCTATAGGTCCCAAGCCCTCACCCAGACCCCTACCCGTGCTATAGGTTCCAAACCCTCACCCAGACCCCCACCCGTGCTATAGGTCCCAAACCCTCACCCAGACCCCCACCCATGCTATAGGTTCCAAACCTTCACCCAGACCCCCACCCATGCTATAGGTTCCTAACCCTCACCCAGACCCCCACCCGTGCTATAGGTTCCAAACCCTCACCCAGTCCCCCACCCGTGCTATAGGTCCCAAACCCACACCCAGTCCCCCACCCGCGCTATAGGTTCCAAACCCTCACCCAGACCCCCACCCATGCTATAGGTCCCAAACCCTCACCCAGTCCCCCACCCATGCTATAGGTCCCAAACCCTCACCCAGACCCCTACCCATGCTATAGGTTCCAAACCTTTACCCAGACCCCCACCTGTGCTATAGGTCCAAAACCCTCACCCAGACCCCCACCCGTGCTATAGGTCCCAAACCCTCACCCAGTCCCCCACCCGTGCTATAGGTCCCAAACCCACACCCAGTCCCCCACCCGCGCTATAGGTTCCAAACCCTCACCCAGACCCCCACCCATGCTATAGGTCCCAAACCCTCACCCAGTCCCCCACCCATGCTATAGGTCCCAAACCCTCACCCAGACCCCTACCCATGCTATAGGTTCCAAACCTTTACCCAGACCCCCACCTGTGCTATAGGTCCAAAACCCTCACCCAGACCCCCACCCGTGCTATAGGTCCCAAACCCTCACCCAGACCCCCACCTGTGCTATAGGTCCAAAACCCTCACCCAGACCCCCACCCGTGCTATAGGTCCCAAACCCTCACCCAGACCCCCACCCGTGCTATAGGTCCCAAACCCTCACCCAGACCCCCACCCGTGCTATAGGTCCCAAACCCTCACCCAGACCCCCACCCGTGCTATAGGTTTCAAACCCTCACCCAGACCCCCACCCATGCTAAAGGGTTCCAAACCCTCATCCAGACCCCCACCCGTGCTCTAGGTTCCAAACCTTCATCCAGACTCCCACCCATGCTATAGGTTCCAAACCCTCACCCAGACCCCCCACCCGTGCTATAGGTTCCAAACCCTCACCCAGACCCCCCACCTGTGCCATAGGTTCTAAACCCTCACCCAGGCCCTCAGCCATGCTTGGAGGTCCTGGGTAGTTAGTGTGCCTTCCTTGTGAAGCAAAAATAAACCATTCTTAAAGGATAAGTGCATCTTTATGGCAACACCCTTTCCTAAAGGGCGGACAGCACGTGGGTATAAGTGCAACCATATTATGACGTTGATTTACTAAAACTGGAGAGTGAAAAATCTGGTGAAGCTCTGTGTAGAAACCAAGCAGCTTCCAGGTTTTATTGTCAAAGCTTAATTTAACAAGCTGAAGTAAGAAGCTGATTGGCTACCATGCACAAGCGCACCAGATTCTGAGTGCACCCGTTTTAGTAAATTCCCTCCAATATGTCTGCTCAATTGCTCATAAATTGTGGTATGTCCACGCAGGCCTGGTTGATCAAGTTGAAGTTAGAAGCTGATTGGCTACCATGCACAGGTGCACCAGATTCTGAGTGCACCAGTTTTAGTAAATCCCCCCCAATATGTCTGCTCAATTGCTCATAAATTTTGGCATGTCCATACGGGCCTAGTTGATCAAGCTGAAGTTAGAAGCTGAGTGGCTACTCTGCACAGCTGAACCAAATTTTGCACTCTCCAGTTTTAGCAAACCAACCCCACTATGCGGAGTTTATCATGCCTGCTTGTCCAGGACCAGCTCAGCATTGCTCCTCCATGATCCTCTGTGGAGCCTCAGACATCCTGCACATATTTCAGGTCTAGCAGGAAAGAAAAAACATCCCCTTAGACTGGCGTCATCCATGGAAATGGAGCCTGCACACCAAAATGCCCACCTCTCATACAACTTTGTTGATCCAGGGGTAGTTTCAGAGGAAGAGGCCCAGGTAGGTGGAGTGATGAATGGACCAATAAAGTTCTATATGAAGTCAGTGCTTTGGGTGTGACCTTTATTTCTTTGCATGTTGAAATTTGAAGCAGTGGTGGATGGGCTATGGAGAAATCCTGCATCTATATGACTACACCCTTGGATAAAGAACGTTTGGCATGTGGATATAAGTGCAACCAGTGTGTGCTGTGATGGATGGGCTGTGGAGGAACCTGCATCTATATGACTATACCCTTGAATAAAGGGCTCCTGGCATGTGGTTATAAGTGCAACCAAAACATGTGCAGAGTTTATCCTGCCTACTTGTCCAGGACTAGCATAGCATTGCTCCCCTATGGCACTCCATAGAGCCTCTGACATCCTGCTCATATTTCAGGTATAGCAGAAAAGAAAAAATTTCCCCATAGACTGGCAACATCCATGGAAATGGAGTCCACACATCAAAATGCCAACCTCTCATACAACTGTGTTGATCCAGGGATACTATCAGAGGAAGGGACCCAGGCAGGTGCAATGGTCAATGGATCAATAAAGTTCTATATGAAGAGAGTACTTTGGGTGTGATCTCCATTTCTTTGGATGTAAAACTTTGAGGCAATGATGGTTGGGCTATGGAGAAAGCCTGCATCTACAGTCATGGCCGAAATTGTTGGCACCCTTGATATTTCTCCAGGAAATCATGTATTTCTCACGAAACGTATTGCATTAACACATGTTTTGCTATACACATGTTTATTCCCTTTGTGTGTATTGGGACAAAACAAAAAAAGGGAGGAAAGAAAGCAAATTCGACATAATGTCACACAAACCTCCAAAAATGGGCTGGACAAAAGTATTGGCACCCTTTCACAACTGCGGATAAATAAGAATGTTACAAGCATGTGATGCTCCTGTAAACTCACCTGGGGCAAGTAACAGGTGTGGGCAATATAGAAATCACACCTGAAAGCAGATAAAAAGGAGAGACGTTCACTTAACCTTTGCATTGTGTGTCTGTCTGTGCCACACTAAGCATGGACAACAGAAAGAGGAGACGAGAACTGTCTGAGGACCTGAGAACCAAAATTGTGGCAAAATATCAACAATCTTAAGGTTACAAGTCCATCTCCAGAGAACTAGATTTGCCTTTGTCCACAGTGCGCAACATTATCAAGAAGTTTGCAACCCATGGCACTGTAGCTAATCTCCCTGGTCGTGGACGGATGAGGAAAATTGATGAAAGATTGCAACGCAGAATAGTCCGGATGGTGGATAAGCAGCCCCAAACATGTTCCAAAGACATTCAAGCTGTCCTGCAGGCTCAGGGAGCATCAGTGTCAGCGCGAACTATCCGTCGACATTTAAATGAAATGAAACGCTATGGCAGGAGACCCAGGAGGACCCCACTGCTGACACAGAGACATAAAAAAGCAAGACTACAGTTTGCCAAAATGTACTTGAGTAAGCCAAAAGCCTTCTGGGAAAACGTCTTGTGGACAGATGAGACCAAGATAGAGCTTTTCGGTAAAGCACATCATTCTACTGTTTACCGAAAACGGAATGAGGCCTACAAAGAACAAAACACAGTACCTACGGTAAAATATGGTGGAGGTTCAATGATGTTTTGGGGTTGTTTTGCTGCCTCTGGCACTGGGTGCCTTGACTGTGTGCAAGGCATCATGAAATCTGAGGATTACCAAAGGATTTTGGGTCGCACTGTAGGGCCCAGTGTCAGAAAGCTGGGTTTGCGTCCAAGATCCTGGGTCTTCCAGCAGGACAATGACCCCAAACATACGTCAAAAAGCACTCAGAAATGGATGGCAAAGAAGCGCTGGAGAGTTCTGAAGTGGCCAGCAATGAGCCCAGATCTAAATCCCATTGAACACCTGTGGAGAGATCTTAAAATTGCTGTTGGGAAAAGGTGTCCTTCCAATAAGAGAGACCTGGAGCTGTTTGCAAAGGAAGAGTGGTCCAAAATTCCGGGTGAGAGGTGTCAGAAGCTTATTGATGGTTATAGGAAGCGACTGATTTCAGTTATGTTTTCCAAAGGGTGTGCAACCAAATATTAAGTTAAGGGTGCCAATACTTTTGTCCAGCCCATTTTTGGGGTTTTGTGTGACATTATGTCATATTTGCTTTTCTGCCTCTGTTTTATATTTGTTCCAATACATACAAAGGGAATAAACATGTGTATAGCAAAACATGTGTTAATGCAATACCTTTTTTGTGTGAAATACTTGATTTTCAGGAAAAATATCAAGGGTGCCAACAATTTCGGCCATGACTGTATATGGCAACACCCTTGTATAAAGGGCCCTAGTCATGTGGTTAAAAGTGCAACCATATAAAGTGCAGACTTTATCATGCCTGCTTGTCCAGGAACAGCACAGCATTGCTCCACTATGGTCCCCTGTGAAGCCTCTGACATGCTACACATTCTTCTGTTCTGCTAGACCTGAAGTAATGTATACGTAGACTGTCAACATCCATGGAAATGGAGCCTGCACACCAAAATGCCCACCTCTCGTACAACTTTGATGATCCAGGGGTAATATCAGAAGAAGGGACCCAAGTAGGTGGAGTGATGAATGGATCAAAAAAGTTCTATGTGAAGTGAATGCTTTGGGTGTGATCTTTATTTCTTTGGATGTTGAAGTTTGAGGCAGAGAAGGACGGGCTATGGAGAAAGCCTGCATCTATATGACAACACCCTTGAATAAAGAACTTTTGGCATGTAGATATAAGTGCAACCAGAGTGTTGCTGCCTGCTTGTCTAGGGGCAGCCCAGCCCAACAATGGTGTTCCAAAGGGCCTCTGCCATCCTGCACGTTCAGGTCTAACATATCATTTGTTCCCTTAGACTGGCAACCTCCATGCAAATGAAGCCCTCACACCTCTCATAGAACTATGTTGATCCAATGGTCATCTCACAGGAAAGGACCCATACCGATAAGAGTTATCACTGAATCAATAAAGTTCTATATGATATTGGTGTTGTGGTGTACAGCCTCCATTTTTGTGGATGTTGGACATTGAAGCAATGATAGACAGACTATGAAGAAGGGAACATTTCCATTGTTTGTGGTGCCCATAGACTGGCAGATGTTCCAGATAATGAATTTATTCTTTACGGGTAGACATGGTGCATGTGCAGATTTTTGAAGGATGCCGTGAAAATTGAAAGCTAGAAACCTGGGCATTGTACACTTTAATATGTCCACATATGATGAGTTTGGTTACATTTACAGATTTGCTGCAGAGTGTAGATGTTAATGGGGAATTCGGCATGTTGCTGTAAAGGTGAACCAATTTTTAGTAGTATACCTTAAGCAAAAACATTTTCCCCATACTTTGAGGAGATTTTCTCTTATTTCTGGATGTGTTTCATGGGCAGGAAGTAAAGACAAATCTTTAAAGGGGCAAAACAAAAAGCCTGAGAGGAGCCCTAAACATTCCCTAATCTAGCCAAAGCACAAAAAAAAAAAAAGTTCAGGATCTGCATTATACCTTAAAGGCAACCATGAAGAGGAGGAAACAAAGTAGATGCAAACATTGAACTGCTCATCTCCTGAGTGGCCACCCATGGTGGCCATGATAAAGGTACTGCTGCTGCTCTCAAAACATACTGCCAGATATATCCAGTGAAGATTTATATTTTTAATGCCTCCATTGCATCTTCCACTTCTGTCCTGCTAAGATGTCCACCTACCCACCTGGTCCCATATAGAGATAACATAATCTCATGGATTTGGGATCTTCATAATTAAAGAGGAAATCCAGATGTGACATTTTTTTGCATAGTTACATTGGTCCACCTTGGAGCAATGTAACTTTGCACATACCATATCCGTGGAATTACTCTAGATTCAGAAAATGACTGTAGTAGACACCGCTACTACAGTGATCGATCTCCACTAGCTTCCAGATCCCATGCTGAGCAGTTGCCCTACTGCCTTCTGAACATAGGAGGTCAGCCACTTGGTGACATTCAGAGATCGCTTTACATTTCCTGAATTGATGTAATGCACTCTCTGATCGGACAAGATGGAGAGGTGTGGCAGTGATGTCATGCTCTCCACCTCATCCATGCATTGAGAAAATGCAAAGGATTCTCTACATGGCACCCGTGTCTAGTGGCCAGCCTCCTTTGTTCGCAACGAAGCAGGACAGCCACTCAACATGGGATCTGGAAGCTAGAGGAGATCACTGGAGTAGCTGTGCAGTACATGTGTCTACTGCAGTGATTTCCAGCTTCTAGAGGGACCCCTCGGGTATGGTATATGCATAGTTACATTAGTCCAGACTGGACAAAAATGACCTCTTTAAAGAAGAACTCCGAGCAATTTTTTTTTATTTTCCCATGCAGTGGGGCTGTTCTTGTACTGCATGGGTTAACTGCTCATTTTGTTGAGGAAAAAGCTATACTTACCCGGTCCTTTGATCCTCCGGAAAACAGCGCTCCCCCACATCCTGCTGTGGACTGTTCCTGCTGTCCTCACGACTAGAGCCGGTTTATGGGCATGGTGACGTCAGGAACAGTCCATTCACAAGAACGCTAGCATGTGGGGGGGGGGGGGGAGGAGTGGTGGGACCAGTCTAGGAAGACTGGCGGATTAGGTAAGTATATCTGATCTGCAATCCCCTAGACAAAAATGAGTAGTTAACCCATGCAGTATGGACACTGCCCAACTGCATTGCAAAATAAAATGTTTGTCCAGAGTTCTTCTTTAAACTTACCTCCTGCCTTCTGGTTGGTGAATTGTGTAGGATGAGAACCATTGTAGGCAAACTTTGCTATGTCTGTGCAATTCAAAAAATACCTAAAGTACAGGTGAAACTTGAAAAATTTGAATATTGTGCGAAAGTTGATTTATTTCAGTGCAGCAACTTAAAAGGTGAAACTAATATATGAGACTCATTCCATGCAAAGCAAGATAGTTCAAGCCGTGATTTGTCATCATTGTGATGATTATGGCTTACAGCTCATGAAAACCCCAAATCCACAATCTCAGAAAATGAGAATATTCCATGCAATCAATAAAACACGGATTGTACATAGAACAATATCGCACCTCTGAAAAGTAGAAGCTGCATATGTACTCAGTACTTGGTTTGGGCCCCTTTTGCAGCAATTACTGCCTCAATGCGGCGTGGCATGGAAGCTATCAGTCTGCGGCACTGCTGAGATGTTATGGAAGACCAGGATGCTTCTATAGCGGCCTTCAGCTCTTCTGCATTGTTCGGTCTCCTGTCTCTCATCTTTCTCTTGGCAATGCCCCATAGATTCTCTATGGGGTTCAGGTCAGGCGAGTTTGCTGGCCAATCAAGCACAGTAATCCCACTGACTACTTTAGCCCAGGTAAGACGCTTCTGACGTTGTTTGTTGTTCAGGAGCGGCTTGACAAGAGGAATACGACATTTGAAGCCCATGCCCAGGATCCGTCTGTGTGTGGTGGCTCTTGATGCACTGACTCCAGCCTCAGTCCACAACACTTTTGAATGGCCTTTTCCTGACAATCCTCTCCAGGCTGCGGTCATCCCTGCTGCTTGTGCACCTTTTTCTTCCACACTTTTCCCTCCCACATAACTTTCTATTAATGTGCTTTGATACAGCACTTTGGGAACATCCAACTTCTTTTGCAATGACCTTTTGAGGCTTTCCCTTCTTATGGAGGGTGTCAGTGATGGTGTCAGGTCAGCAGTCTTTCCCATGATTGTGATTCCTACTGAACCCGACTGAGAGACCATTTAAAGGCTCAGGAACCCTTTGCAGGTGTTATGGCTGAATGAGCTGATTAGAGTGGGACACTTTGAGCCGAGAATATTCCACCTTTTCACAATATTCTCATTTTCTGAGATTGTGGATTTGGGGTTTTCATGAGCTGTAAGCCATAATCATCACAATGATGACAAATCACGGCTGGAACTATCTTGCTTTGCATGGAATGAGTCTCATATATTAGTTTCACCTTTTAAGTTGCTGCACTGAAATAAATGAACTTTTGCACCATATTCTCATTTTCTGAGTTTCACCTGTATACCTTCTCTGTATACCTTCTCTGTATACCTTCTCTGTATACCTTCTCTGTATACCTTCTCTGTATACCTTCTCTGTATACCTTCTCCCATATTTGTTTTAGTTTTGGATAGAGCGGGTTAAAACCTTTTGCCAGGTTTGAATTGGGAGGTCCCCCCTCACTTTCTGTCTTTATTACATACAGTATATACTTGGAATATAATGGATAGAAATAGCCTTTTAAGGATTCATTGAACTGATTGCACCAGAAAGTACAATTGACTGTTTCAACACACATTACTCAGGCATGGTCCACAGTTGTCACCACCAGGAAACCCACCCTGAGAAATGTCACGAGGCCGTTGCTAGATTGCATTACCTACGTCACAAGGTCTACCCGGTGCACTATTTTCTTTACACGCAAAGCCAAAAATTGTTGCATCTCTTAAGGTCCCATCTATGTAAACCCAAATATACTCTCATAGAAGCTTTAACATGTTAATGTCATTTCAAAATCGCTTTCAATATTTTCTTAAATCTGAAATTTTCATTCAAATAATCCCTGGTGATCCTGCCATGTTCAGGCACTTCCTGTTATAGGGTGACAACGCTCAGTCCCTGTCTTTCAACTGTGCTCCTCCATTTTCACCCTGCCGCAAGACACGTAGATATGGTACATCGCTGTCACCAGTTAGAAAATTGGCCTGAGAACTGCCATGCAACTATTGGTGAAGTGTATGTAGGCAAGAAGTGACTGCAGGAGATCAGCAGCACTGAGAAGTAACAAAGGATAATAAAAAGAGAAAACAAGAATTTAATTTAAAAAAAAAAAAAAAGCTTTTATTTGTAAAATGTGCTTTAGCAAACAAAGGCTACGTTTAAAGTGCTACTAAACCCACAGCAGTACAATCAGTCTGTATATACAGTAAAGCATGCTTGTTATACTCACTGTGGAACCTAAGGGGTTCAAACTCTGCATTGTGTAAAAGGCTGTTAGATTCTGTCTTCTCTGATCCTCCCCTTTCTTCCAGTGTCCCCTTCTTATCTCCTGATAAGACATGTGTGGAGTCACTCTGCACATGCTCAGTTTGGTGTGTTGCTAGAGAGGTTTTTTTTTTTTTCTTGGGAGAGTGCATGTGATCAGCACAGGGCCAATCAGCACTGTCCAGACAGAGGTCAGGGGTCCTGCATCCTCCTAGAGCAGAAAGAAAACTCTTCCTGCAAGCTTTAACATGTGCTTTGCTGAACACTGATAGAAGTCACAAGACTCCTATATACTGCTGATCAGCACAAGGCCAATCAGCACTGTCCAGACAGAGGGTCAGGGGTTATGCAGTCTCATAGGACACTGAGAGGAGAATGAAAACTCTTCCTACAAGCTTTACCTGTGCTCAGCCGGACACTGATAGAAGTCACAAGCTACTATATACTGCTGATGAGAAAAGGTATTTAGCAGTTTATATTTATAAAAATAATTACACTTCCATGTTCTGTATACTGTGGAGACCTGATATAGTGAATTTGGGGTCCGGGAAGAGCGGATAATGTGAACGCGGGATCCTCGGAGAGCAGATATAGTGAATGCGGGGTCCGGGGAGAGCGGATATAGTGAATGCGGGGTCCGGGGAGAGCGGATATAGTGAATGCAGGGTCCGGAGAGACCAGATATAGTGAATGCGGGGTCCGGGGAGAGCGGATATAGTGAATGCAGGGTTCTGGGAGAGCAGATATAGTGAATGCGGGGTCTGAGGAGAGCGGATATAGTGAATGCTGGGTCCGGGGAGAGTGGATATAATGAATGCAGGGTCCGGGGAGAGCGGATATAGTGAATGCGGGGTCCGGGGAGAGCGGATATAGTGAATGCGGGGTCTGAGGAGAGTGGATATAATGAATGCGGGGTCCGGGGAGAGCGGATATAATGAATGCAGGGTCCTGGGAGAGCGGATATAATGAATGCAGGGTCCTGGGAGAGCGGATATAGCGAATGCAGGGTCCTGGGTTTAGTAACACTTTAAGTGTGCGGCAGATCTCACTGCCCCTCTGAAAAGTGATCTGTGGTGGATCGCTTCTCAGAGGTGTTTAACAAGCGGTGAGGAGGCAACATGGCACTTCCTCACCACCTTTTCCAATCCTGTAAATGCTGCACCACTGCGCATCAAATGTGTACATTACACTTGGTTGCAGGGCATAGGCTCCATGGTTCTGTTCACTTGCATTCACATTGTCCTGTCCGTACACCCCTGGCTGACTGTCTTTGAAGCTTGGTGGGGGCCTTGGGAGGTGTTAAAATGGTTGTAAACCTCAGACATGAAATATGAACAAAGTATATCCCTCTATAGTGTGCACTTGATAGCCCATTAGAAAGTTACAGTTTGTGCTCTGTCTGTGGTTGCCATTGATGCCAAGTTTTGGGTAACTGATGGATTAAATTCAGCTTTCAATAATATTGTTGAAAATGTCAGCGTATTGGAAGGAAAAACTTCTGCATAAGGAAAATTGTTCAATGTCGTTTCTGTCCAACTCAGCCTAGTAAGTTGAGTGCCAGTTTTAATTAGGATAAAATCATTCAGATGTCTGTAGAACCCCCAGTCTTACTTTTCCATATGTATCACTCTGAATTGTTGGCAAGTCGTTAGCTCTGGAGGGTGCAGTCAGATAATCCTCAGCGAAATCCTCCTATTGAATTACAAAGGCTGATTATTTGTCAGCTGTGAGGGGTTACCGTTTTTAGTCAGTGCAACAAATAAAAAAATGAAAATGTATTATTCAGAAATAAAATTATAGTATCAGATGTTATTGGTGCCGCTAGGAGAGTTCCACCTCTTCAAATAAACGCATGCCAGTATGAAAAGAAATGACACATAAAGGTTAGGCAGCCCCTGGATACACCCCCATTTTAATTATTTAGCATCCCCTCTCCTTCTTCACCCTCTGCTTCTCTTTTTTTTTCTCCTCTTTTTTCTCCTTCTCCTTCTTCCTCTCCCTCTTTTTCTCCTTCCTCTTCTCCTCCCTTTCCTTCTCACTCTCCTTCTCCCTCTTCTTCTCCCTCTTCTACCTTTCTTTCTCCTTCTCTCTCTCCTTCCCTCTCTCATTCTCCCACTCCCTCCTTTTTGCCCTCTCCCTCTCCTTTTCCATCTAATTTTGCCCTCTCCCACTCCTTCATTTCTTTCTCCTTTTTCCTCTCCTCCCACTCTTTCTCCTACTCCCTCCTCTCCTCAATTTTTTTTCCTTCTCATGTTCCTTCCCCTTCTCCTTTTCCCTCTACTTCTCTTTTACTTTCTCCCTCTCCTTCTCCTTCTACCTTTATTTCTCCTCCTGCTCCTTTTCTTTCTCCCTTTCTTTCTTTCTCCTCCTGTTGCTTCCACTCCTCTCTTTCTTTCCCCTTCTTCTTCCTCTCACTCTTCTCCCTTTTCTTCTCCATTTCTCTCTCCTTCTCCCACTCCTTCTTTTCTTGCTCCTTCTCCCTTTTCTCCTTCTCCCTCTCTTTCTACCTCTCCTCATTTTATTTCTCCTTCTCCCACTCCTCCCTTTCTTTCCCCTTCTTCTTCTCCCTCTCCTTCTGCTTCTTCCTCTCCCTTTCCTCCTCCTTCTCTCTCTCTTTTTCCCTTTCATTCTCTTTCTACCTTTATTTTTCCTTCTCCTGCCCTTTTCTTTCTCCTTCTCCCACTTCTCCTTCTCCCTTTCTTTCTCCCACTTCCTCTCCCTTTCTTCCTCCATCTCCTGTTCCATCTCCCTCCCCTTCTCCCTTTCTTTCTCCTTCTTCCTCTCCTTCTCCCTCTTCTCTCTTTTTTCTCCTTCTTCTTTAGAAGGAACCCTAAAGCTTTGAAAATGATTGTGTCCAGATTGGGCTTTAAGCAACACTTACAGGTCTTGACCCTCCCCTAGTCTGTGACTGGAAAGTGAAAGAGAAGCAGCAGCTCATCTCCCTGTCACTCTGCTCTTGTCTCCAATCTCCAAAATGTATATACTTCAAATTACCACGCTCTATACACTGTGCTGTACATTCTCCAGACTGCCTCACTCTATACACTGTGCTGTATATTCCCCAGACTGCCTCGCTGTATACACTGTGCTGTATATTCCCCAGACTACCTCACTCTGTACACTGTGCTGTACATTCTCCAGACTGCCTCGCTGTATACACTGTGCTGTATATTCCCCAGACTACCTCACTCTGTACACTGTGATGTACATTCTCTAGACTGCCTCACTCTATACACTGTGCTGTAAATTCTCCAGGCTGCCTCACTCTATACATTGTGCTGTATATTCTCCAGACTGCCTCTATATATATTGTGCTGTACATTCTCCAGACTGCCTCACTCTGTACACTGTGCTGTATATTCTCCAGACTGCCTCACTCTATACACTGTGCTGTAAATTCTCCAGACTGCCTCACTGTATACACTGTGCTGTATATTCTTCAGACTGCCTCACTGTATATACTGTGCTGTACATTCTCCAGACTGCCTCGCTGTATACACTGTGCTGTATATTCTCCAGACTGCCTCACTCTGTACACTGTGCTGTATATTCCCCAGACTACCTCACTCTGTACACTGTGCTGTACATTCTTCAGACTGTCTCACTGTATACACTGTGCTGTATATTCTCCAGACTGCCTCACTCTGTACATTGTGCTGTACATTCTCCAGACTGCCTCTCTATATATTGTGCTGTACATTCTCCAGACTGCCTCACTCTGTACACTGTGCTGTACATTCTCCAGACTGCCTCACTCTGTACACTGTGCAGTATATTCTCCAGACTGCCTCACTCTGTACACTGTGCTGTACATTCTCCAGACTGCCTCACTCTATACATTGTGCTGTACATTCTCCAGACTGCCTCACTCTATACATTGTGCTGTACTTCCTCTAGTTTTCCTCTTTCTAGACACTGTGCAGTATATTCTCCGGACTGCTTCAACCTGCACTGTGTTCTTTATACTCCTGACTGCCTCACTCTGTTTACTGTGATGTATATACTTTTGAGATTGCCTCACTGTATACACTGTAATGTATATACTCTAGACTACCTCCCCCTATACACTGTGCTGTACTAATTCCAGACTGCCTAAATCTATAATATGTTCTGTTCATACTCTAAACTGCCTTACGCTATACACTATGATGTATGTGGCATACTCTGGACCACTCTGCTCTGTACAC
The DNA here is from genome assembly GCF_062004578.1 of Staurois parvus. NCBI lineage: Eukaryota > Metazoa > Chordata > Amphibia > Anura > Ranidae > Staurois > Staurois parvus. Next base: position 77,201 of record NW_028320832.1, read on the forward strand.
TGTGCAGTACACATACAAGACTGCCTCCTCTTTTACATTGTGCTGTATATACGCCTGACCGCTTCACTCTATACACCGTGCTGTATATACTCCACACTACCTCAACCTATACACTGTGCTGTATATAATTCAGACTGTTTCACTGTATACACTGATGTACAGAACCGCTCCACACTGTACACTGTGCTAGATGTCATTTACTCTGTTCTGTACACTGTACAGTATGTTGCATACTCCACCCACACCTCTGAATGCTGTGCTGTATGTTGTATAGGTCATACCACTAACTATTCTTATATAGATAGGGCAGCACAGTGGCTAAATGGTTAGCACTTCCGTCTGGCAGTACTCGGGTCGTTGGTTTGAATCCCAGCCACGGCACCACCTGCCTGGAGTTTGCATGTTCTCCCCGTGCCTCCGTGGGTTTCCTCCGGGTACTCCGGTTTCCTCCAACACTCCAAAGACATGCTGGGAGGTTATTTGACTCCTGTCTAAATTGTCCCTAGTATGTGTATGTATGAATGTGAGTTAGGGACCTTAGATTGTACGCCCCTTGAGGGTTAGGGACCTTAGATTGTATGTCCCTTGAGGGTTAGGGACCTTAGATTGTACGCCCCTTGAGGGTTGGGGACCTTAGATTGTACGCCCCTTGAGGGTTGGGGACTGATGTGAATGTACAATATACAGTGGGGCAAAAAAGTATTTAGTCCCCACCAATTGTACAAGTTCTCCCACTTACAAAGATGAGAGAGGCCTGCAATTGGCATCATAGGTAGACCTCAACTATGAGAGACAAAATGAGAAAACAAATCCAGACAATCTCATTGGCTGATCTGGAAAGAATTTATTTGCAAATTATGGTGGAAAATAAATATTTGGTCACCTACAAACAAGCAAGATTTCTGGCTCTCACAGACCTGGACCTTCTTCTTTAAGAGGCTCCTCTGTCCTGCACTCATTACCTGTATCAATGGCACCTGTTTGAACTTGTTGTCAGTAGAAAAGACACCTGTCCACAACCTCAAACAGTCACACTCCAAACTCCACTATGGTGAAGACCAAAGAGCTGTGGAAGGACACCAGAAACAAAATTGTAGACCTGCACCAGGCTGGGAAGACTGAATCTGCAATAGGCAAGCAGCTTGGTGTGAACAAATCAACTGTGGGAGCAATAATTAGAAAATGGAAGACATACAAGACCACTGATAATCTCCCTCGATCTGGGGCTCCATGCAAGATCTCACCCCGTGGGGTCAAAATGATCACAAGAACGGTGAGCAAAAATCCCAGGACCACATGGGGGGGGACCTAGTGAATGACCTGCAGAGAGCTGGGACCAACGTAACAAAGGCTACCATCAGTAACACACTACGCTACCAGGGACTCAGATCCTGCAGTGCCAGACGTGTCCCCCTGGTTAAGCCAGTACATGTCCGGGGCCCATCTGAAGTTTGCTAGAGAGCATTTGGATGATCCAGAAGAGGATTGGGAGAATGTCATATGGTCAGATGAAACCAAACTAGAACTGTTTGGTAGAAACACAACTCATCGTGTTTGGAGGAGAGAGAATGCTGAGTTGCATCCAAAGAACACCATACCTACTGTGAAGCATGGGGGTGGCAACATCATGCTTTGGGGCTGTTTCTCCACAAAGGGACCAGGACGACTGATCCATGTACAGGACAGAATGAATGGGGCCATGTATCGTGAGATTTTGAGTGCAAACCTCCTTCCATCAGCAAGGGCATTGAAGATGAAACGTGGCTGGGTCTTCCAACATGACAATGATCCCAAACATACCGCCCGGGCAACGAAGGAGTGGCTTCGTAAGAAACATTTCAAGGTCCTGGTGTGGCCTAGCCAGTCTCCAGATCTCAACCCCATAGAAAACCTTTGGAGAGAGTTGAAAGTCCGTGTTGCCCAGCGACAGCCCCAAAACATCACTGCTCTAGAGGAGATCTGCATGGAGGAGGAGATCTGCATGGAGGATGGGCCAACATACCAGCAACAGTGTGTGCCAACCTTGTGAAGACTTCCAGGAAACGTCTGACCTCTGTCATTGCCAACAAAGGATATATAACAAAGTATTGACATGAACTTTTCATATTCACCAAATACTTATTTTCCACCATAATTTGCAAATAAATTCTTTCCAGATCAGCCAATGAGATTGTCTGGATTTGTTTTCTCATTTTGTCTCTCATAGTTGAGGTCTACCTATGCTGCCAATTACAGGCCTCTCTCATCTTTGTAAGTGGGAGAACTTGCACAATTGGTGGCTGAATAAATACTTTTTTGCCCCACTGTACATTGACGGCGCTATATAAGTACCTGAAATAAATAAAATATAGACGTTCTTTCACCCTGAAGTCAATAGTGCTCCTGTCACTTACAAATTCCACCTTGTATAAAGCAAATGAAAAGCCCGTCAGATTTGGAAACCTGAAGACTGAGGTCTTCTCTCCGGAGTCCCCGGGAAATGCAAGAAACCACGAGACGGTTTACCTTTTCAGCACCAATGAAAGCTGACCCGGCCGTTCTGAATGGGCCAGCCCTTTCAGAGATCAATTCTTTCATAGCTAGTCAGAAAAAGAGGGCCGTAGAAAATCATTTTTCAGCAGGACCGGCCTTTAACAAAATATAAATTTTCAGTTAATTATTTAAAATCTCCCGGCTATTTTTAAAAGCTGCCAATACAGCGTTCACCTTTATTAATAAAATATACGACATCCGGATAACCTAACACCAATTTCTAAAAGTCGCGTTTACCATAGGGTTGAAACAATGATCTTGATATACTGTGTTACACGGCACCCCTGCGGAGGAAACTCTAGAAGACTTCAGCTAATTGCCCCCCTCCAAATCTAGGTGACACCTGATAATGTGTGTGCATGTTTGATGTTTTGGGAGATTGGGATACACAGATGGACAGTCCTTGGTAGCTGGCAGGATTTTTTTTTTTTTTTTTTAAAGGATCAGCCCACCCAAAAAAACGTCATTTTAGTTTTCGGTAGACAATGGAGAATTGGGGTTCATGCCCACTAGGAGCCTTGACAAATGGCAGTAAAAAAAAAAAAACGCATATAAAAAATGCACACAATGGATCGTATTGCGCGCACGTTTGCATTTATAAGCATTTTTTTTTTCCCAAAACATTCCCCACAACTCATTCTTCAATAGAATCTATTTCCATTTGAAGACACTGAGCCTGAGTTCACATATGTGCGGTGCGCAGGGGCGGACTGACAACTCATGGGGCAATAGGGGATCATGGGGCCCCTGTGTCCTTGCCCAAACTCAAAAAAGCCTATGAAAAAGGTACCAGGGGCAACTCATGGGGCCCCCTACTGAGCCCGGGCCCTCGGGCAGTGCCCCAGTTTCCAAATGGTCAGTCCGCCCCTGGCGGAACGGTATACCACATTCCTGTGCAAGCCACATGCGATTTGTGCGCGGTGCGATTGGAGCCGTTATGTATGCTCTCATAGCACTGCACCCGCACCAACAAGGCACAGGACCCTTTTTTGGGTCCACACTAGAATCGGATCGCACGGGTATTCACACCTATGTGATCCAATTCTGCACATCACACCGTGTTTTGAGGACCGCTTTCAGGGTGTTGTTAACTTAACCCCTTCACGCCCAAGGGTAAAACAAATCTAAATGCCTAAGCACAATTTTGCAACGTTGACCTGTGTTAGTAAAACCGTCCGTATCATCACAGCTACTTTGTACATCCAGGCGGATTATACCGAGTTTTTTTTTCAGGACAAAATTGGGCTTTCATTTGGTGGTAAATGGTCATGGATACCTCCTGATTTTGTTTTTTATTCTCAAAGGAAAACTGACCCAAAATAGTAAAAAAAAAAAAAATTATTTTTTTTTATTTAGCTGTGCGTTTCTTGTTACTACCATAACCTACCACCAAACAACAACCCAAAATAAATTTTCCAGCTCTTGGTGATCACAGCGATACCATATATGTGTGTTGTTTGTTGTTTGTACCCGGAGTACGGCCCAGAAATAATAGTGCGCAGTTTGTTTTTTGTTTACCTAAAACACACTGACACTGATACCGATAAAAAAAAAATTCCTGACCTTTGACCCTGACCCAAACACTAACCCTGGCACTGAACTAGATCAAACCTTGATCTGGGTATTTTTTTCTTTATTTTTTATTTTCTTTTTTTTATGCTTATTTATTTAATTATTATTTATTTATCTTTTTCTTCTTTTTTTTTTCCCTTTCTATGCCAGGAGTTAGAGAGATATAATGTATATAATGATACAATGTATAATGGAATGTATATAATGATACAATGTATAATGGGATGTATATAATGATACAATGTATAATGGAATGTATATAATGATACAATGTATAATGGAATGTATATAATGATACAATGTATAATAAAATGTATATAATGACACAATGTATAATAGAATGTTATGCCTTTTCAGCATATGATGATATCGGTGCAGTATATGATAATATTGGTGCAGTATATGATGATATCAGTGCAGTATATGATGATATCGGTGCAGTATATGATGATATCAGTGCAATATATGATATCGGTGCAGTATATATCAGTGCAGTATATGATGATATCAGTGCAGTAGATGATATCAGTGCAGTATATGATATCGGTGCAGTATATGATATCGGTGCAGTATATGATGATATCAGTGCAGTAGATGATATCAGTGCAGTATATGATATCGGTGCAGTATATGATATCGGTGCAGTATATGATGATATCAGTGCAGTAGATGATATCAGTGCAGTATATGATATCGGTGCAGTATATGATATCAGTGCAGTATATGATGATATCGGTGCAGTATAAATCAGTGCAGTATATGATGATATCAGTGCAGTATATGATGATATCAGTGCAGTATATGATGATATCGGTGCAGTATATGATGATATCAGTGCAATATATGATATCAGTGCAGTATATGATGATATCAGTGCAGTATATGATGATATCAGTGCAGTATACGATGATATCGGTGCAGTATATATCAGTGCAGTATATGATGATATCGGTGCAGTATATGATGACATCAGTGCAATATATGATGACATCGGTGCAGTATATGATGATATCAGTGCAGTATATGATGATATCGGTGCAGTATATGATGATATCGGTGCAGTATATGATGATATCAGTGCAGTAGATGATATCAGTGCAGTATATGATATCGGTGCAGTATATGATATCGGTGCAGTATATGATGATATCAGTGCAGTAGATGATATCAGTGCAGTATATGATATCGGTGCAGTATATGATATCGGTGCAGTATATGATGATATCAGTGCAGTAGATGATATCAGTGCAGTATATGATATCGGTGCAGTATATGATGATATCGGTGCAGTATATGATATCTGTGCAGTATATGATGATATCGGTGCAGAATACGATGATATCGGTGCAGTATATGATATCAGTGCAGTATATGATATCGGTGCAGTATATGATGATATCAGTGCAGTAGATGATATCGGTGCAGTATATGATATCGGTGCAGTATATGATGATATCAGTGCAGTAGATGATATCGGTGCAGTATATGATGATATCGGTGCAGTATATGATGATATCGGTGCAGTATATGATGATATCGGTGCAGTATATGATGATGTCAGTGCAGTATATGATGATATCGGTGCAGTATATGATGATATCGGTGCAGTATATGATGATATCGGTGCAGTATATGATGATATCGGTGCAGTATATGATGATGTCAGTGCAGTATATGATGATATCAGTGCGGAATATGATGATATCGGTGCAGTATATGATGATATCGGTGCAGAATATAATGATATCAGTGCAGTATATGATATCAGTGCAGTATATGATATCAGTGCAGTATATGATGATATCGGTGCAGTATATGATATCAGTGCAGTATATGATGATATCGGTGCAGTATATGATGATATCGGTGCAGTATATGATATCGGTGCAGTATATGATGATATTGGTGCAGTATATGATGATATCGGTGCAGTATATGATGATATCGGTGCAGCATATATCGGTGCAGTAGATGATATTAGTGCAGTATATGATGATATCGGTGCAGCATATGATATCAGTGCAGTATATGATGATATCGGTGCAGTATATGATATCGGTGCAGTATATGATGATATCAGTGCAGTATATGAGATCAGTGCAGTATATGAGATCAGTGCAGTATATGATGATATCAGTGCAGTATATGATATCGGTGCAGTATATGATGATATCGGTGCAGTATATGATGATATCGGTGCAGTATAGGATGATATCGGTGCAGTATATGATGATATCGGTGCAGTATATGATGATATCGGTGCAGTATACGATGATATCGGTGCAGTATATGATATCTGTGCAGTATATGATGATATCAGTGCAGTATATGATATCTGTGCAGTATATGATGATATCAGTGCAGTATATGATATCGGTGCAGTATACGATGATATCGGTGCAGTATATGATGATATCAGTGCAGTAGATGATATCGGTGCAGTATATGATGATATCAGTGCAGTAGATGATATCGGTGCAGTAGATGATATCGGTGCAGTATACGATGATATTGGTGCAGTATATGATATCTGTGCAGTATATGATGATATCAGTGCAGTATATGATATCTGTGCAGTATATGATGATATCGGTGCAGTATATGATATCTGTGCAGTATACGATGATATCGGTGCAGTATACGATGATATCGGTGCAGTATATGATATCGGTGCAGTATATGATGATATCAGTGCAGTAGATGATATCGGTGCAGTAGATGATGATATCGGTGCAGTATATGATATCGGTGCAGTATATGATGATATCGGTGCAGTATATGATATTGGTGCAGTATATGATGATATCGGTGCAGTATACGATGATATCGGTGCAGTATACGATGATATCGGTGCAGTATATGATGATATCGGTGCAGTATATGATGATGTCAGTGCAGTATACGATGATATCGGTGCAGTATACGATGATATCGGTGCAGTATATGATGATATCGGTGCAGTATATGATGATGTCAGTGCAGTATATGATGATATCGGTGCAGTATACGATGATATCGGTGCAGTATATGATGATATCGGTGCAGTATACGATGATATCGGTGCAGTATATGATATCGGTGCAGTATATGATGATATCAGTGCAGTATATGATGATATCGGTGCAGTATATGATGATATCGGTGCAGTATATGATGATATCGGTGCAGTATATGATATCGGTGCAGTATATGATGATGTCAGTGCAGTATATGATGATATCAGTGCGGAATATGATGATATCGGTGCAGTATATGATGATATCGGTGCAGAATATAATGATATCAGTGCAGTATATGATATCAGTGCAGTATATGATGATATCGGTGCAGTATATGATATCAGTGAAGTATATGATATCAGTGCAGTATATGATGATATCGGTGCAGTATATGATGATATCGGTGCAGCATATATCGGTGCAGTAGATGATATTAGTGCAGTATATGATGATATCGGTGCAGCATATGATATCAGTGCAGTATATGATGATATCGGTGCAGTATATATCAGTGCAGTATAGGATGATATCAGTGCAGTATATGATGATATCGGTACAGTATATGATGATATCGGTGCAGTATATGATATCAGTGCAGTATAGGATGATATCAGTGCAGTATAGGATGATATCAGTGCAGTATATGATATCAGTGCAGTATATGATATCAGTGCAGCATAGGATGATATTGGTGCAGCATATGATGATATCGGTGCAGCATATGATGATATCGGTGCAGTATATGATATCGGTGCAGTGTATGATGATATCGGTGCAGTATATGATGATATCGGTGCAGTATATGATGATGTCAGTGCAGTATATGATGATGTCAGTGCAGTATATGATATCAGTGCAGTATACGATGATATCGGTGCAGTATATGATATCGGTGCAGTATATGATGATATCGGTGCAGTATATGATGATATCGGTGCAGTATACAATGATATCAGTGCAGTATATGATGATATTGGTGCAGTATACGATGATATCGGTGCAGTATATGATGATATCGGTGCAGTATATGATGATATCAGTGCAGTATATGATGATATCAGTGCAGTATATGATATCGGTGCATTATATGAAAGCGGTGCAGTATATGATGATATCAGTGCAGTATATGATATCGGTGCAGTATATGATGATATCGGTGCAGTATATATCAGTGCAGTATATGATGATATCGGTGCAGTATATGATGATATCGGTGTAGTATATGATGATATCGGTGCAGTATATGATGATATCGGTGTAGTATATGATATCAGTGCAGTATATGATGATATCGGTGTAGTATATGATATCGGTGCAGTATATGATATCAGTGCAGTAGATGATATCGGTGCAGTATATGATATCAGTGCAGTATATGATGATATTGGTGCAGTATATGATGATATCGGTGCAGTGTATGATGATATCGGTGCATTATATGATATCAGTGCAGAATATGATGATATCGGTGCAGTGTATGATGATATCGGTGCAGTATATGATATCGGTGCAGTATATGATGATATCGGTGCAGTATATGATATCGGTGCAGCATACGATGATATCGGTGCAGTATATGATGATATCGGTGCAGTATATGATGATATCGGTGCAGTATATGATGATATCGGTGCAGTATATGATGATATCGGTGCAGTGTATGATGATATTGGTGCAGTATATGATATCAGTGCAGTATATGATGATATCGGTGCAGAATATGATGATATCGGTGCAGTATATGATGATATCGGTGCAGTGTATGATGATATCGGTGCAGTATATGATATCAGTGCAGTATATGATGATATCGGTGCAGAATATGATGATATCGGTGCAGTATATGATGATATCGGTGCAGTGTATGATGATATCGGTGCAGTATAGGATGATATCGGTGCAGTATATGATGATATCGGTGCAGTGTATGATGATATCGGTGCAGTATAGGATGATATCAGTGCAGTATATGATATCAGTGCAGTATATGATGATATCAGTGCAGTATATGATGATATCGGTGCAGTATATGATGATATCAGTGCAGTATATGATATCGGTGCAGTATATGATATCGGTGCAGTATATGATATCGGTGCAGAATATGATGATATCGGTGCAGTATATGATGATATCGGTGCAGTATATGATATCAGTGCAGTATATGATATCAGTGCAGTATATGATGATATCGGTGCAGTATATGATGATATCGGTGCAGTATATGATGATATCGGTGCAGTATATGATATCGGTGCAGTATATGATGATATCGGTGCAGTATATGATGATATCGGTGCAGTATATGATATCGGTGCAGTATATGATGATATCGGTGCAGTATATGAGATCAGTGCAGTATATGATGATATCGGTGCAGTATATGATGATATCAGTGCAGTATATGATATCGGTGCAGTATATGAGATCAGTGCAGTATATGATGATATCAGTGCAGTATATGAGATCAGTGCAGTATATGATGATATCGGTGCAGTATATGATATCGGTGCAGTATATGATATCGGTGCAGTATATGATGATATCAGTGCAGTATATGATATCAGTGCAGTATATGAGATCAGTGCAGTATATGATGATATCAGTGCAGTATATGAGATCAGTGCAGTATATGATGATATCGGTGCAGTATATGATGACATCGGTGCAGTATATGATGATATCGGTGCAGTATATGATATCAGTGCATTATATGATATCGGTGCAGTATATGATATCAGTGCATTATATGATATCAGTGCAGTATATGATGATGTCAGTGCATTATATGATATCGGTGCAGTATATGATGATATCGGTGCAGTATATGATATCGGTGCAGTATATGATGATGTCAGTGCAGTATATGATGATATCAGTGCATTATATGATATCGGTGCAGTATATGATGATATCGGTGCAGTATATGATATCGGTGCAGTATATGATGATGTCAGTGCAGTATATGATGATGTCAGTGCAGTATATGATGATATCGGTGCAGTATATGATGATATCGGTGCAATATATGATAACGGTGCAGTATATGATGATATCGGTGCAGTATATGATGATGTCAGTGCAGTGTATGATGATATCAGTGCAGTATATGATGATATCGGTGCAGTATATGATATCAGTGCATTATATGATATCGGTGCAGTATATGATATCAGTGCATTATATGATATCGGTGCAGTATATGATATCAGTGCATTATATGATATCGGTGCAGTATATGATATCAGTGCATTATATGATATCGGTGCAGTATATGATATCAGTGCATTATATGATATCGGTGCAGTATATGATATCAGTGCATTATATGATATCGGTGCAGTATATGATATCAGTGCAGTATATGATATCAGTGCAGAATATGATGATATCGGTGCAGTATATGATGATATCGGTGCATTATATGATATCGGTGCAGAATATGATGATATCGGTGCAGTATATGATGATATCGGTGCATTATATGATATCAGTGCAGTATATGATGATATCAGTGCAGAATATGATGATATCGGTGCAGAATATGATGATATCGGTGCAGCATTAGAATATACAGTCAGCAGCGCTCAGGCTCCTCCCCCTCCCTCCAGCAGCCCGCCGGCCCGTGTAGGGAGAAGGGGCGTATCTCGGGGGCGTGCTTGGGGGCGTGTCCTATGTGCGGGGCGGTGTGTGGCCGCTGGCGGAGGGATACGCGCGGTTATAAAGCAGTGCGGCGCGCAGTCACACCCCCAGCACTGTGTGGAGCCCGGTGTGCGGTGCGTTTCTTCCTCATCGTCCTCCTCCCGGCACTCGGATCTGTAATCGGCTGACAGCATGGTACGTACCGGGGCCTGTCCCCTCTCCTCCTCACCCCGGCCCGTGGCGGCCCCGCTCCGGATTTGGACGGATTTCTCGGCTTTGCTCCGCAACCCCGGCCGGCTGTTGGTGGTGGGAGGGGGGCGGGGCCAGACCTGGAGCGCGCTAACGCTGGACCCAGTGCGCGTCCCCGCCGCTACTGCAGAACCTCTTGTGGGCTTGGATCCTGCCTGTTATATACTGACCTGCAGCCTGAATGTACTAATAATGCGGTTCCTGCCGCCCTATGGGCCCTCTTCCATGTATGTGTGGATGATGGGGGGCGGTAATCTATCAATAGTGCCCGGGGTTGGGGTGTTTATGGGGGAGGCAGAATTGGAAAGAAGAGAAATTCTATATATCTTTAAACTTGTGTGTGTGTGGGGGGGGGGGGGGGGTTTGTTTTTTGTAGTATGGTGAGTTTTGTTTGGCATTGTATAGTACTTCCCTTCCCTGGGGGGGTGGTAATTGGTCTCCCCGGCTCTGGGTTGGGTCATAGTAAATGGGTGTATAGGAGGAATATCTCCCTGGCAACAGAAACATTCTCTACACCTAACCCTTCCTGCGGGGTCACCATCCCTTCTCTGTCCTTCATCCCTGGATCGGTCCCATCCCTGTCCTCAGATCCATTCCTAGTCCTGCCCCATCTTGGTCCTGACAATTGTCCCATCTTCCTCCTCTGTTCTCAGATCCAACCCATCTGTCTGGTCTTCTCAGATTCTTCCCAGTTCTCCATTCCTAGACTTGCCCAATCCCTGTCCTCAGATGAATCCCATTCCTAGCTCCTGCCCCATCTTGGTCCTCCAGAATTGTCCCAGTCTTCCCTGCCCTCTGTTCTCAGATCTCTCCCATCCTCCTCTTCTCAGACCTATCCTAGTAATCCATTCCTAGACATTTCCAATCCCTGTCCTCAGATGCATCCCATTCCCGTCCTCCATTCCTAGCTCCTGCCCCATCTTGGTCCTCCAGAATTGTCCTGGTCTTCCCTGCCCTCTGTTCCCAGATCTGTCCCATCCTCTTCTCAGTTCTATCCTAGTATTCCATTTCCAGATCCGTTATTTGTTCTTGGTTTTTTCCCCATCCTCCTCCTGTTCTCAGATCCAACCCATCTCCGTCCTGTCTTCTCAGATTCTTCCTAGTTCTCCATTTCTAGCCATGCCCAGTCCCTGTCCTTCGATTCATACTGTTCCCTTCCTCTATTCCTAGATCCCCCTCCTTTCTTGATCCCCTCAGATCTATCCCAGTCCCCCCCATTCCCAGATCAGTCATGAACCTCTGTTCCCAGGTCTGACTCCTCCATTCGGATTCATCCCCTTCCCAACTTCTATTGCTAGATTGCTCCTACCATCCCAGATCTGACCCAGTCCTTCATTCCCAGATCCATCTCATTCCTGTCCTCCAGATCCATCTCATTCCTGTCCTCCATCATTCTCAGATCACTTATGATCCACAGTTCCCAGATCCAACCCGTTCCTCCATTCCCTGATCTGAACCCATCCCTGATATCTTGATCTCTCATCTGTCCCAGATCAGTTATGATCCTCTGTTCTCGGATCCAACCAAGTCCTCCATTCCCCAAACCATCTTATTCCGGTCTTCTGTTTCCAGATCAAATCCAGTCCTCCATTCTTAGATCTGACCCATCCCCTTGTTCTCTGATCTGACCCAGTCCTCCATTCTTAGATCTGACCCAGTCCTCCATTCTTAGATCTGACCCATCGTCTTGTTCTCTGATCTACCCCAGTCGTCCATTCCCAGATCCACTCTCTTCTTGGATCTGTCCCAACCCAGTCTTCCATTTCCAGATCTCGCATCCCTGTGCTTCATTCCCAGTTCCTTCCATTTATGTGATCTATTCATGGATCATTTACAATCACCGGTTCTCAGATTTCTCCCAGATTGTCTCCCATCTTCATCCTCTGTTCTCGGATCTATCCCTATCCTCCATTCCAGATATCTCATCTCTGCCCTGTTTCCAGATCCAACCCATCCCTGTCATGTTCTCGCATCTATGCCAGTCCTCCATTCCTAGATCAATTTTGGAGCCTCTGTTCTCCAAACTTTCCCATCCCTCTACTGTTCTGATTTATCCCAGTTCTGGATCTGACCCATCACTGGTCTCCATTCCCAGATCTGTCTTTGAGAACAGAGGATCAAAATGGATCTGGGAATGGAGGACAGGGATGGGTTAGATTTGGGAAAAATCTGAGACTTCTAAATTGATCTTGACTACTGGGTTGGATCAAAGAAAAGAGGCTCATAGTTGATGTGGGATCTGAGGACAGGAATGGGGTAGGTGTGGGAATGGATCGGAGAACAGAGGAAAGGGATGGGGTGGAGTTGAGAACAGAGGCTCACGAGTTGATCTGGGAATGGAGGACTGGGTTGGATCAAAGAGGCTCGGTCAATCTCGTATCAGAGGACAGGAATACGGCCAATCGACTGAGCCTCTGGTCTTTGATCTAACCCTGTCATTCATTCCCAGATCCATTCCTGTCATTCAGTACAGATCAACATATGAGCCTCTGTTCTCAACTGTCCCGTCCCTTCTGTTCTAAGATATATCCTAGCTGTCTATTCCCAGATCTGACCCCTGCCCAAATCCCTGTCCTCCGTTCCCAGATCCATTGTGATCCTCTTTTCTGATATTGTCCTTCCTGCCTGGTCCTTCATTCCCAGATCCAGCTGTGATACCACCTCCATTGGTGGCTCTAGGCTGGACACATCTGAAAGCAATGGAGCCAATTGCATCCACATCTAGGGTTGTCAGTGTGATGTGTGACCAGTGGGGTTTTGATATTTTCCAGCATGGTAGAAATCCAGGTTACCTGAGGTTGTCAATTATCAGTGTTTGGTGCCAGGAGCTCCTTGGGTGGTGGAGGGTTTGCGGCGTGTTGGTGGTAATGTTTCTGCCCTTGGACTTCCCATGAGTAGAAGAAACAAATTTCCTTTTTTTTTCTCTAATTTTCTGCTGGCAAGGTTCTGCCCATTGAAGGGGAAATGGGTTGATCTTTCCCTGTTCTCTGGGCGGTTGATCTTCTGTATGAGGCGTCATGGTCCCTGTTCTCTTCATAGCTTTATAAAAGCATCCAGAGACTTTTTGCTGACTTCATGTTGACTGTTTTTGATTCACCTAATAGAATATAATTAGTCTCGGTATTGTGTATGGAGTTCTGCAGACACCACAGCTGGTGGTTATTTTTGGGCTGTGGTTGAAGGAAATGAGAACGGAAGTCTCTATATACCTTTTTAATAGAGGAACCGTCAGCCTTGCTTTCCTCCATTGTTCTCCTTTTTGGAGGACTGAGGCTTGAGCTGGATGAACACCAGTATACCGGAGCAGATCGGGGGAAGAGGTCTTCTCCTCTCCGCACACCTTGCAGATCCCTTTGTCAGAGCAAGCTGCACCTTCTAGTTGCATTCGCTGAGATGTTTGTAAAAAGATTGGACTGATTGCTCAGTTGTGCAGGTCTTGTGGTTGCAGCTAGCTGTCTGAATTTGTATCCAACAGCTGGAGTTGGGAGTGTGTACCATAAAATGACTGTAGATTGTTTCCAATATGTACCCCAAGCTCATATACTGATCTTCAGAATCGGTGATGGAAGACATTTCGTTACAAATGAGTCTTGGGTGTGCGTAGCCAGCATTGGCTCCACAGGATTGCAGAACCGTGTTGCTGGTCTATAGGATTCAGTTATCCTGCTGACTTTGGGGTCATACATATGGGATGAATGGTGGTCCTGGTGACTGTTGGGGTCACACTTGGGGATGAACAATGGTCCCACTGACTCCAGTGCTACATATGCAATGAATGGCTGTCCCGCTGACTTTGGGCTCATAGATATGGGAAGATTGGTGTCCTACAGACTTTGGGCTTAAAGGTATGGGATGGACAATGGTAGCACTGACTTGGTGAATGGTGGTCCCTACTGACTTTGGGCTCATAGATATGGGAGGAGTGGTGTCCTTCAGACTTTTGGCTTGTAGGTATGGGATGGACAATGGTAGCACTGACTTTGGGGCATAAATATGCTACGGATAGTGGTCCTGCTAACTTCGGTGTCAGATATGGAGTGAATGGTGGTCTGTCTTGTGCTCATGGATATTTAGTGAATGGTGGTCCTGTTAACTTTGTGTCAGATATTTTATTTCAGGTACTTATATAGCGCTGTCATTTTATGCAGATATACATATATATTCATTCACATCAGTCCCTAACCCTCAAGGGGCATACAATCTAAGGTCCCTAACTCATTCATACATACACATACTAGGGACAAATTAGACAGGAGTCAAATAACCTACCAGCATATCTTTGGAGTGTTGGAGTACCTGGAGGAAACCCACGGAGGCACAGGGAGAACATGCAAACTCCAGGCAGGTGGAGCCGTGGCTGGGATTCCAACCAGCGACCCGAGTATTGCCAGGCATAAGTGCTAACCATTTAGCCACTGTGCCGCCCTATGGATATGGGGTGAATGGTGATCCCACTGACTTTGGGCTCAGATATGAGGTGAATGGTGGTCTCAGTCTTGTGGCTCATGGATATTTACTGAATGGTGGTCCCGCTGACTTTGGGCTCATAGATATGGGAAGAGTGGTGTCCTTCAGACTTTGGGCTTATAGGTATGGGATGGACAATGGTAGCACTGACTTCAGGTTCATAAATATGCTACGTTTAGTGGGTCCTGCTAACTTTGGTGTCAGATATGGGGTGAATGGTGGTCCCCACTGACTTTGGGCTCAGATATGGGGTTGAATGGTGGTCCCCACTGACTTTGGGCTCAATATGAGGTGAATGGTGGTCTCATGGTCTTGTGGATCTTGGATATTTAGTGAATGGGCATCCTACTGACTTTGGGCTCATAGATATGGGGTGAATGGTGGTCCCACTGACTTTGGGCTCAGATATGAGGTGAATGGTGGTCTCATGGTCTTGTGGATCATGGATATTTAGTGGAATGGGCGTCCTGCTGACTTTGGGCTCATAGATATGGGGTGACTGGTGGTCCCGCTGACTTTGGGCTCAGATATGAGGTGAATGGTGGTCTCAGTCTTGTGGCTCATGGATATTTAGTGAATGGTGGTCCCGCTGACTTTGGGCTCAGATATGAGGTGAATGGTGGTCTCATGGTCTTGTGGCTCATGGATATTTAGTGAATGGTGGTCCCGCTGACTTTGGGCTCATAGATATGGGGTCCCCGCTGACTCAGGACTCATCTCTGCTGAAGTACCTAGTCTAAAGCGCTGATCTTTGCTAGAAAAGCATGTTGGCATGGTTGATGGGATTGCGAAAGCCGTTGGCAATCTGGAATTGATTTCTAGCTGCACATATATGGCTGTGTTCTGGGTCGCATTGTAAAGAGATGTTTGTCAGTAACGGTTACCATACATGGCTGCTGTGTGGCTGCAGGCAGGTGAATTGGTGTACTTGAGTCCTTATGTCTCTACAGAAAGGTATAGAGATGTTCCCTGCCCCCCTTCAGCTACAGACCCTGGTGCTCTGCTTTGGTCGGTTTGGCTGTAGATTGGGGTCTGCTTTACTTTGGCTCCTCTGACCATAGATAATGAAATGGCTGTCTGGTACGTCTGTGGCTACATTGGCGACTTCCTCTTTGGTTCCTCTGTGGCCACCGATTGGAGACATGATTTATTTCGGTCCCTGCCGCAGCAGACAGGTGAACTGGCTCGCTCTAATGTGCAGAGGTCTTAAATCACCTCTAGCAGTTCAGGAATCAAATGTTAATCTCCTTTAGCCGGAACGTTTCCGCTCCTGTGTTCCCAGCCGCGACCCGGCCGGGTTATTTTAAGCTTGTGCTAGAGAGGCTTAATGTGACTACAGGTGGACGGGAATCCCAGACACGGAGCTCCCGCCTGGTCCATCTGGAACCACCATTCTGTGGCTCGTGCTGCCTTGTGTGAACTGAATTCTGATGGCTGACCACTGCAGTCAGTGCCGTGTTGTCATTGTCCCGTTCTGGTGGCATGTTGACATTTGCTGGTATAGTCCATTCTCTTATGGTGTCCATACATGCAGCAATCTGGGTTCAAGCAATGCTTCTGAATGTGAATTGAAGAATTCCAATGCTGACAAGCATACGTGGACATATGCTATTCCCGTGCATGTTGGCCAGTTGGCATATAGTCTGTTCTGCTTAATATCTGACAGTCAAATCTTCCTTGTGATGGTATGAGCAATCTAGGATCAAAGGTTCAAGCGATCAAACAAGCTATTCAAAGATTAAATTATTGAATGACACCACACACTGTATTTTGTTGCAACACCTAGATATGGGATGATTGGTCCTGTTGACTTTGGGCTCATGAAACACACTGCATTGTGGTTGTTTGGGGGTCATACGGTGGTCCCGATGACTCAGAATCATAAATGGAATAGCCAGTGGTCCCATTGACTTGGGTCATATGAGATGAATGGTGATCCTGCTGACTTTGGGCTCAAAGATATGGGATGGATGGTGTCCTACAATTATGAGTTTATATAGGTTACAGTGGTTCCATTGACTGGCTTCAATTGGTTGTCCTGACTTTGGGCTTGTGGAAGGGGCGATTGGTGGTCCCGCTGACTTTGGGCTCATGCATGGGGCGATTGGTGGTCCTGCTGCCTTTGGACTCATGGAAGGGGCGATTGGTGGTCCTGCTGCCTTTGGACTCATGCATGGGGCGATTGGTGGTCCTGCTGCTTTTGGACTCATGCATGGGGCGATTGGTGGTCCTGCTGCCTTTGGACTCATGCATGGGGCGATTGGTGGTCCTGCTGCCTTTGGACTCATGCATGGGGCGATTGGTGGTCCTGCTGCCTTTGGGCTCATGCAAGGGGCGATTGGTGGTCCTGCTGCCTTTGGGCTCATGCAAGGGGCAATTGGTGGTCCTGCTGCCTTTGGGCTCATGGAGGGGGCAATTGGTGGTCTTGCTGACTTTGGGCACATGCATGGGGCGATTGGTGGTCCTGCTGCCTTTGGGCTCATGGAGGGGGCGATTGGTGGTCCTGCTGCCTTTGGGCTCATGGAGGGGGCGATTGGTGGTCCTGCTGCCTTTGGGCTCATGGAGGGGGCGATTGGTGGTCCTGCTGCCTTTGGGCTCATGGAGGGGGCGATTGGTGGTCCTGCTGCCTTTGGGCTCATGGAGGGGGCGATTGGTGGTCCTGCTGCCTTTGGGCTCATGGAGGGGGCGATTGGTGGTCCTGCTGCCTTTGGGCTCATGGAGGGGGCGATTGGTGGTCCTGCTGCCTTTGGGCTCATGGAGGGGGCGATTGGTGGTCCTGCTGCCTTTGGGCTCATGGAGGGGGGCGATTGGTGGTCCTGCTGCCTTTGGGCTCATGGAGGGGGCGATTGGTGGTCACGTTGACTTTGGGCTCATGCATGGGGCGATTGGTGGTCATGTTGCCTTTGGGCTCATGCATGGGGTGATTGGTGGTCACGTTGCCTTTGGGCTCATGCAAAACAATGCATTGTGTTTTAACGTCTAGACATGGAATGAATGGTGGTCCTGCTGACTTCAGGCACATTGTTCTTTTTTTGATCAGTTGTATTTTCGATTGCCATTTTCAGTCCAGTAGCCTGATGACTGTACCCAGTATTGTATCATTACATTGTTCTGGTGACCTAATCGGTTGGTTTAGCTCATTCTTCCCAAGAGCTGATGGTCCATTCTTATGGCCATAAACCTAGCGATCTGGGATTGGTCCAGTCAAGCAATCGTAAACAAGCCATTGTTTAAAGTGCTGCATGTTCAATATTTTATTACGCTTGTATTTTCTGATTTGATGTTCAGTCGATCAGTCCTGTAAATGATCGATTAGAACTGATCCGTTGGTCTGTTAATGGGTTCTTTGGCACACCCAGTTCTATGATCAGTTGACAAAATCCCACCATGGTTGGGATTCCACATCAAGCTTAATAGCGACTCCTAATTTATTTGATCAGTTTACAAACTTCAAAACACGTGTCTGGGACCTTTATAGGCACCTTGGAGAACTACAATCACATGCATACAAAATCGTAATCACAATTAAAACCTATCATGGCTACTTGGCTATATAGTCCATGTTTAGACGGCTTACAAAATATACCTATTTTCTCAATGTTGCAGCAATTTGATCTCTTATGGATGATATAATGTATATGGAGTAACCAACGCGTTTCAAACGGTTGGCTTCCTCAGGGCTGCATGTTATCTGAAACATAATGGTACATTTTTTTGGAAACCTATTCAACATTGACAACCATAAAAAGACTTTACTTTGAATTCCAACGTTTACATACATGATAAAAGGACCAGGGGGGTGTATTGAGATTTATAGTTTGCCCCCTTCACCCATGGCTTTGTTTAGAATGTTTGGAGACCCCTGTTCTAGAACAAAGGGACAGTTTACTGTCCTTCAGGATTTTGGGGGCTGGACTGTGGCCAATGGGAGTAGAAAATGTCCTGGCATCCGTTCCTCGCCGTTGGGTGTCGGTGGGAGGGAGCGTTGCCCTCTCGCCGTTGGGTGTCGGTGGGAGGGAGCGTTGCCCTCTCGCCGTGGGGGGGAGCGTTGCCCTCTCGCCGTGGGGGGGAGCGTTGCCCTCTCGCCGTGGGGGGGAGCGTTGCCCTCTCGCCGTTGGGTGGGAGCGTTGCCCTCTCGCCGTTGGGTGGGAGCGTTGCCCTCTCGCCGTTGGGTGGGAGCGTTGCCCTCTCGCCGTTGGGTGGGAGCGTTGCCCTCTCGCCGTTGGGTGGGAGCGTTGCCCTCTCGCCGTTGGGTGGGAGCGTTGCCCTCTCGCCGTTGGGTGGGAGCGTTGCCCTCTCGCCGTTGGGTGGGAGCGTTGCCCTCTCGCCGTTGGGTGGGAGCGTTGCCCTCTCGCCGTTGGGTGGGAGCGTTGCCCTCTCGCCGTTGGGTGGGAGCGTTGCCCTCTCGCCGTTGGGTGGGAGCGTTGCCCTCTCGCCGTTGGGTGGGAGCGTTGCCCTCTCGCCGTTGGGTGTCGGTGGGTGGGAGCGTTGCCCTCTCGCCGTTGGGTGGGAGCGTTGCCCTCTCGCCGTTGGGTGGGAGCGTTGCCCTCTCGCCGTTGGGTGGGAGCGTTGCCCTCTCGCCGTTGGGTGGGAGCGTTGCCCTCTCGCCGTTGGGTGTCGGTAGGAGGGAGGGGAGCGTTGCCCCCTCGCCCGTTGGGTGTCGGTGGGTGGGAGCGTTGCCCTCTCGCCGTTGGGTGGGAGCGTTGCCCTCTCGCCGTTGGGTGGGAGCGTTGCCCTCTCGCCGTTGGGTGGGAGCGTTGCCCTCTCGCCGTTGGGTGGGAGCGTTGCCCTCTCGCCGTTGGGTGTCGGTAGGAGGGAGGGGAGCGTTGCCCCCTCGCCCGTTGGGTGTCGGTGGGAGGGAGCGTTGCCCTCTCGCCGTTGGGTGGGAGCGTTGCCCCCTCGCCATTGGGTGTCGGTAGGAGGGAGGGGAGCGTTGCCCCCTCGCCGTTGGGTGTCGGTGGGAGGGAGCGTTGCCCTCTCGCCGTTGGGTGGGAGCGTTGCCCTCTCGCCGTTGGGTGGGAGCGTTGCCCTCTCGCCGTTGGGTGTCGGTAGGAGGGAGGGGAGCGTTGCCCCCTCGCCCGTTGGGTGTCGGTGGGAGGGAGCGTTGCCCTCTCGCCGTTGGGTGGGAGCGTTGCCCTCTCGCCGTTGGGTGGGAGCGTTGCCCTCTCGCCGTTGGGTGGGAGCGTTGCCCTCTCGCCGTTGGGTGGGAGCGTTGCCCTCTCGCCGTTGGGTGGGAGCGTTGCCCTCTCGCCGTTGGGTGTCGGTAGGAGGGAGGGGAGCGTTGCCCCCTCGCCCGTTGGGTGTCGGTGGGAGGGAGCGTTGCCCTCTCGCCGTTGGGTGGGAGCGTTGCCCCCTCGCCATTGGGTGTCGGTAGGAGGGAGGGGAGCGTTGCCCTCTCGCCCGTTGGGTGTCGGTGGGAGGGAGCGTTGCCCTCTCGCCCGTTGGGTGTCGGTGGGAGGGAGGGAGCGTTGCCCTCTTGCCGTTGGGTGGCGGTGGGAGGGAACCCCCTGTTTTAGAACCAGCTTTTGCTTGGTAATGCGGTGTTGCTGGCTCTGCTGGTGTAGTTCTGGCTCTGATTTACAGCCGGCAATTTAATGGCTGCAACTGTATAAACATGCCATTCCTGCTGTAAATGGCTCCTTACAACCACATTTGTCAAGCGAATTCCTTGTGTGCTGTGGAGAGAGGAATTTATGGCTGTGATAAGGATTTAGAATGTCCTGTAAAATTGATCCGAGGTCGTTCATGATTGATGTGGGGTGAATGAGATCAGAGTGTTGTGGATAATGAACGCCTGGCCTGCCGGAGGCAAAGTCCAGATCCTGACTGGTGGACCTTGTTGCCGGAGTGTCTCTGTGCCAGGATTGTGAATGAGGTGTCACTGCCCCGCCCTGTACTCTAGGAAAGGCTGGGTGTGTCCACGGCCGCCTCCTCCTATGAAAGGCAACATGGTATAGCCTGAAATGTCTGGGTTGTGTGCTGAATACTGTTACAACCTCTCTGTTCATTGGTTGTGGTTTTAATTGCTCGTTTTCTTTTTCAGGCAGACCAACTTACTGAGGAGCAGATTGCTGGTGAGTAACCCCCCCCCCCCCCCCCCTCGTTTTCTGGGTACTTGGTGAGGTTTCAGGCTATTTGTGGCATGCAGTGACTCAGCCTGTTTACTAAGCAAATTCTCTCCTTGGACGAGGCGTTCACTGGCCGAGCGCTCGAGTGATTGGCCTGCATTACGATTGCCTGCTCTGAGCATGGAGTCGACTATTTGATCTCATACATGTTTAAGACGTGATCTGATAAATATGGGCTTGCTGGATAAAGGCAGATCATTGGAAGCAGCAGGTACCTGAATCTGACCTGGTTTCAGCCTCTTACAGTCTATGTACAGCAGAGCTCAGACTGGAAGAGGGAGAAGCTGCAAAGGAGGGGATTGGTTTGTGCGCTGACCAGGGACAAGCGGATAGGAGGCTTGCAGGGATGAGCTCGTCACAATTCATATGAAGCACTATACACATGGCCGGGCTGGACAAGCGCCACTCTGGGAGGACGTTCCTGTATGTCGTCCCAGAACTGTGCCTTGGTGTGATCCAGTGACTGTGTCCACCATTACGACATCCCATCGCACTTTCCGGGGTAAGGCTTTAGGGGTAACGGGTGCTGCGGAAACAATCGGCTGGGACTGGAGACCTCACAGAAGCCGGCACACCACGGACCGTCAAATACATCAATCTTTATTGAATGATCACAGAAGACACAATGTGGTGTTTCCGAGTTGTGCGGGACCCCTTCGTCAGACATGTGACATGCCTCACGAAGGGGTCCAAATGTTGCCCTGTCTTCTGTGAAGTGATCTTCAATGACGGTTTTTAACAGTTTGTGGTGTGCTGGCAAATATATGCATTTGTGCTGTCCACCGGACCAAGTACCAAGTGGCAGTACTCTACCCTGATACCATGTGATTGCTGTGATCAATCACAGCAGTCATATATCCAGTAGTAATGTCATTTATACAGCCATTGAGAACTACTGTGATCTCATTGATCATTTCTGACACGGTACAAGGTCAAGTACTGCCTCCTTGTACCATGTGATAACTGTAGACAATCACTGTAGTTCTCAATGGCTGTATGAATGCAGCTGAGAACGCAGAAATGATTGCTTATACAACCATCTGTGCACCAAGTGGTGGTACTCCACCCTGATACCGTGTGATTGCTGTGATCAATCACAGCAGTCATATATCCAGTAGTAATGTCATTTATACAGCCATTGAGAACTACTGTGATCTCATTGATCATTTCTGACATGGTACAAGGTCAAGTACTGCCTCCTTGTACCATGTGATAGCTGTAGACAATCACCGTGGTTCTCAATGGCTGTATGAATGCAGCTGAGAACGCAGAAACGATTGCTCATACAACCATCTGTGCACCAAGTGGTGGTACTCCACCCTGATACCATGTGATTGCTATGATCAATCACAGCGATTACATATCCAGTGGTAATGTCCTTCATACAGCCATTGAGAACTACTGTGATAGCTGTGATTGGCTACAGCTATCACATGGTACAAGGAGGCAGTACTTGACCTTGTACTATGTGATAGCTGCAGCCAATCGGTTATCACAGTAGTTCTCACTGTCCATGTGTACCATGTGATAGCTGTAGCCAATCACCATAGTTCTCAATGGCTGTATGAATGCAGCTGAGAACTCAGAAATGATTGCTTATACAACAATCTGAGTACCAAGTGGCATTACTCCACCCCGATATCATGTGATTGCTATGATCAATCACAGCGGTTACATATCCAGTAGTAATGTCATTCATACAGCCATTGAACTACTGTGATCTGGTCACTTATCACACGGTCAAGTACTGCCTCCTTGTACCATGTGATAGCTGTAGCCAATCACAGCTGTCTCAGTAGTTCTCAATGGCTGAACGCAGCTGAACTGTCAAATGATTTTATACAATCCTGGCTGTATAGGTAATCGTAATGCAAAGAAAATCCCAATCCCTTTGGAGTAGCAGTGTCACTATGGTAACACTGATCTGGTTACAGGATGTAACCTTTATCTGCCGCAGGTGCAGTGTCACTATGGTGACATCGTACTGCTGTGGCAGTGATCATGCACAATGGCTGCTCTGATTTCACTGTCGTAATCCTCCATTCATTATAAACTGAACTAAAAAATCAGAATTATGGCTCATTGGAATATACAAATGGATGAGAATATGGATAGTGACTTGGATCATATTGATATAAATGACCGATTACATCAAACCAGTTATTGGCATCCGAGTGGTTTGATATCCTATCAGGGATGTATGGGCTGATGGATAATCGGGAATACATAGAGAACCCTTCAACAGAATTGGTAAGATTTTCCGTATTAAAAGAAACAAAAAACTCGTCATCACTTTCCTTTTTTGGCTTGGGATGTCCTTTTGGGAACACCACCTGAAATCCGTTCTTCCTTCCCTGTATAGGACCGCCTATTTATCTCCTATAAAACAAAGCTGCTTAAATCTGCACCTCAGGGCTTGAACCCTTTCACTGCCAGATCCATATGCTGGTTTTTGTACCATGTGACAAGCTGTGACCAATCACAGCTCACACAGTATTTCTCAATGGCTGCAAGAATGCAGCTAGAGAAGAGATAGGATTGCTTTTACAGCCTTTTATGGGTGTAAAAGCAATCGGTGTAAATAAAAAAAAAATAAAAAATCATCACCCCCTACAATAGTAGTGTCACCATGGTGACACTGTACCGCTAGGGTGACAGCATGTAAAAAAAAAAACACTACATTTAAAAAATTATAATTTTTGGTTATATGAATTTGGGTTTTTTTTTTACTAAAGATAACTGAATAAATTTTGGCCATGATTTGATTAAATATTCGCAAAATTTTATAAATAAAAACACTTACATTTTTGGACCTTCATTTATATAGCAAAAAAAAAATCCCAGTGGTGAATAAATACCACCAAAATCTTTGTCTGTCTCAAAAAAATGCTAAATTCATATGGGTGCAGTGTTGCATGACTGCACAATTGTCATTCAAAGTGTGATGGTACCAGAAGCTGACAAGTGTCCGGACCGGAAGGGGGTTGAGGAAAGTGTCCGGACCGGAAGGGGGTTGAGGAAAGTGTCCGGACCGGAAGGGGGTTGAGGAAAGTGTCCGGACCGGAAGGGGGTTGAGGAAAGTGTCCGGACCGGAAGGGGGTTGAGGAAAGTGTCCGGACCGGAAGGGGGTTGAGGAAAGTGTCCGGACCGGAAGGGGGTTGAGGAAAGTGTCCGGACCGGAAGGGGGTTGAGGAAAGTGTCCGGACCGGAAGGGGGTTGAGGAAAGTGTCCGGACCGGAAGGGGGTTGAGGAAAGTGTCCGGACCGGAAGGGGGTTGAGGAAAGTGTCCGGACCGGAAGGGGGTTGAGGAAAGTGTCCGGACCGGAAGGGGGTTGAGGAAAGTGTCCGGACCGGAAGGGGGTTGAGGAAAGTGCCCGGACCGGAAGGGGGTTGCGGAAAGTGCCCGGACCGGAAGGGGGTTGCGGAAAGTGCCCGGACCGGAAGGGGGTTGCGGAAAGTGCCCGGACCGGAAGGGGGTTGAGGAAAGTGCCCGGACCGGAAGGGGGTTGAGGAAAGTGCCCGGACCGGAAGGGGGTTGAGGAAAGTGCTCTCAGTTCTCAATGGAGCCGTCAGATTAAAAAAGGTACATTTACTCAGCTGACAAAACCCAGCAGGGGTTCTGACTCTTCCCCAGTCTATCCAAAGGTTTTTTTTTTTTTTTTTTTTTTTTTGGAACACCAGAGTGTGCAATTCCCACTCCATCTGCTCTAAGTAATGAGGTCCCCCCTTGAAGTAATGAGGTCCCCCCTTGAAGTAATGAGGTCCCCCCTTGAAGTACCGGAGATGATCACAGGTCCTACCCATGTGTGGAAGCGCAGACTCCTAGCTGGGGCTGTTGTGTGAACATTCCATAGAAACTGTATAAATCTACAGGCAGCCCATGGGGCCCCAACCCACAAGCAACCTTTGACCGTGCGCCGCCTGCATTGTGCTGCAGCATTTTCTCTGACTCATCAGATAAGGCCTTGTGGGTAACATCCCGTTTCGCAACAAGACGAGCAGCGAGCCTTTCTTTGCTGTGGGAAAGCTTTTGAGCTGCGGAAGTTGAAGCTGCAGGTTTCTAGGGCAATTACTACAGTTCTGGCCGTATCGTCATTTCATGCATTTTTCGCACATGTTTAAAATAATTTTATTTTGGGCCTGAAGATTACATAACCCCCAAACATTTTCTAAAAGACCCCCCTAGAGCATAAAAGGGTTTCATTTTTTATGTGACATTAACCTCAAAGGTCTAAGAAAAGCAAAAATTTCAGAAAAACAATGAATTTTAGGGCGAACCCTAACCACCTCCCATCCGGCTGATGTGTATATAAACGGCCGGACGGTGGCAGTGCGGGGTCAGGTGGCCGTTTATAAACTGCCTCCCTGCACCCTGGGAGCGCGCAGCACCGCAATCCGGTGCCCGCTGTGGAACTGGACACAGTGGAACACCGATTGTCTGACGGGACCTCTGTACGAGGTCCCGATCGTGTGATCCACTGATTGGCCAATCAGTGATCAGATGCAGAGTAGCAAGCAAGATGTCACTTGTGACATCATTGCTTACGACGTGTGAAATCTGTGAATGATCACAGAGGTCACATGGTACAGGGCTATTCACAACAGCCTTGTACCATGTGACAAGCTGTGACCAATCACAGCTCACACAGTTCTCAATGGCTGCAAGAATGCAGCCAGAGGGGAAATGATTGCTTTTACAGCCTTTATGGGTGTAAAAGCAATCCAATGAAAAAAAAAAAAAAATCTTAAATCACCCGCACAAGTGTACTGCTAGGGTGTCAGTATGTAGAAAAAAAAATAAATATAAAAAAAGTTTAAAATTATAGTTTTTGGTTATAAACTAATTTGGGTTTTTTTTTACTAAAAATATAACAGCATAAAGTTTAGCCAAGATTTATGATTAAATACTATTTGCAAAATTTTATAAGAAAAACACTTCTTTCCAACTTTTTGGACTTTTTAATTTACGACACGGGGAAAAGTGTCCGGACTGGAAGGGGGGGGGGGAAAAGTGTCCGGACTGGAAGGGGGGGGGGGGAAAAGTGTCCGGACTGGAAGGGGGGGGGGGGGGGAAAGTGTCCGGACTGGAAGGGGGGGTGGGGAAAAGTGTCCGGACTGGAAGGGGGGGGGGAAAAGTGTCCGGACTGGAAGGGGGGGGGGAAAAGTGTCCGGACTGGAAGGGGGGGGGGGGGAAAAGTGTCCGGACTGGAAGGGGGGTGGGGAAAAGTGTCCGGACTGGAAGGGGGGTGGGGAAAAGTGTCCGGACTGGAAGGGGGGGTGGGGAAAAGTGTCCGGACTGGAAGGGGGGGTGGGGAAAAGTGTCCGGACTGGAAGGGGGGGTGGGGGAAAGTGTCCGGACTGGAAGGGGGGGTGGGGGAAAGTGTCCGGACTGGAAGGGGGGGTGGGGAAGTGTCCGGACTGGAAGGGGGGGTGGGGAAGTGTCCGGACTGGAAGGGGGGGGGGGGGTGGGGAAGTGTCCGGACTGGAAGGGGGGGGGG
The DNA here is from genome assembly GCF_062004578.1 of Staurois parvus. Taxonomy (NCBI): domain Eukaryota; kingdom Metazoa; phylum Chordata; class Amphibia; order Anura; family Ranidae; genus Staurois; species Staurois parvus. The sequence continues at coordinate 104,288 of NW_028320832.1, forward strand.
GGGGGGGGGAAGTGTCCGGACTGGAAGGGGGGGGGGGGGGGAAGTGTCCGGACTGGAAGGGGGGGGGGGGCAAAGTGTCCGGACTGGAAATGGTTAAATGATACAAATTCTTTGGTAACATGTAAAAGCCGAGATTGCATCGAGTAACTAGATACCCAACATGTCAAACCTTACATTTTTGTGCGCCTGTGAAATGGAAAAGTTTCAGTTCCCTATATTTTCTATAGGCAACACTTCAAAAGCCCCCCCCCCCCCCACAAGTCATCAGTTCAGTGCTATGCAGGAGGTCTGGTGCTAGAATTATTGCTCTCACTTTGGCGTGTGAATATATATGGGTGGGGGGGGCCATTAATTTTTTTGGGAGGGATATTATGTGCTTGGGTGGAACCTTTGCAATAAAGTTTGCTTAAACTTTTTTCACCACGTTAGGGACAGTCCCCTATGATGAATTTTAGGTGACTGGTTCTCTTGTCTTTCGTAGACCCTGCATGTCTCTTGGTGCCCCTACACTGCAGATGGCATTGCAATAAACTCCTCTCTGGGAATTCTAGCTGGGAAAGGGACGTCATACATGTTTCTTTCCGGGTTACAGGAAGAAGCAGGCGTGTGTGTGCACGGGGTGGGGCTGTGGAAGTAATCGGGCAGTAGTGCAGCCTCCCGACTGACTTGCATGAGTTGGCCAATCAGTGATCACATTTTTTTCAGAGGGAGCGCGCACAAGTAGGGGGAAGGGAGGGGTTTATAAACTGCAACCCGCCCCTACACTGCCACTGTCCGGCCGTTTATATAAAACGGCCGGACAGGAGGTGGTTAATTGAAGAAATCTGTTGTCTCGGAATGAAGTGGGATCTTCCTAAGACAGCCTAAAAATCCAAGCCTAAAGTCTTAGGCTTTACATGAGCCTATCCTGACCGCCGGCTGCGGGAAAGCTCAAATCGCGGCAAAAACGCAGTGCTGCATTTTCCTGCAGTCAACTTTCCCATCCTAAATGCGATTCTTCCACGTTCAGGAGAGGGAGGTTTAACTTCACTTAAACGTGGCAGCTCCTAAATGCTGCTAAAAGCCTAGGCGGGCGCGGGGGAAGGGGTGTGCGCGGGGAAGGGGTGTGCGCGGGGGAAGGGGTGTGCGCGGGCGTGAGGGAGGGGGTGTGCGCGGGGAAGGGGTGTGCATGGACACAAGCTTTGAGCCCTGGTTCACACTGATGTGGAATTTGTGTTTTCAGTGCGAATTCCACACCATCAGAATCGCACCCATTCGTGTGATCCGCTGCAGGTGTGTAAACGGCCTCAAAGCAGTCCGCAAAAGTGCAATGTGCCGAATCGGATCGCGTGGGTGTGAATACTTGTGCCGGATCGGATGGCGTGGGTGTGAATACCTGTGCCGGATCGGATGGCGTGGGTGTGAATACCTGTGCCGGATCGGATGGCGTGGGTGTGAATACCTGTGCCGGATCGGATGGCGTGGGTGTGAATACCTGTGCCGGATCGGATGGCGTGGGTGTGAATACCTGTGCCGGATCGGATGGCGTGGGTGTGAATACCTGTGCCGGATCGCGTGGCGTGGGTGTGAATACCTGTGCCGGATCGCGTGGCGTGGGTGTGAATACCTGTGCCGGATCGCGTGGCGTGGGTGTGAATACCTGTGCCGGATCGCGTGGCGTGGGTGTGAATACCTGTGCCGGATCGCGTGGCGTGGGTGTGAATACCTGTGCCGGATCGCGTGGCGTGGGTGTGAATACCTGTGCCGGATCGCGTGGCGTGGGTGTGAATACCTGTGCCGGATGGCGTGGGTGTGAATACCTGTGCCGGATGGTGTGGGTGTGAATACCTGTGCCGGATCGGATGGCGTGGGTGTGAATACCTGTGCCGGATCGGATGGCGTGGGTGTGAATACCTGTGCCGGATGGCGTGGGTGTGAATACCTGTGCCGGATGGCGTGGGTGTGAATACCTGTGCCGGATGGCGTGGGTGTGAATACCTGTGCCGGATGGCGTGGGTGTGAATACCTATGCGATCCTATTCTAGTGCGGACCCAAAAAAGGGTCCTGCGGGGGTGGTGCAAATGGAGCCATACAAAATGTACGGCTCCAGTTTAACTGCACACAAATCGCATGTAATTTGCACAGGAACACGTTGCGGTTCCTGTGCGGATCAAATGCGATGCACCGCGTATGTGAACTCGGGATTAATGGAGTCGAGTTTAGGATCTGCTCGTGTACATGATGCCTAATTCACTTGAATACTAAAAGCATTCGCCTGCAAGGGGATACACCGGTGTTCCTGTAGGCCAGGGGTAGACAACCTGCACCTCTAGCTGTAGAACTACATTTCCCATGAGGCATTGCAAAGATTACAAAACTGACAGTTACCGCTATGACTTGCAGAGGCATGATGGAACTTGTAGTCCTGCAACAGCTGGAGAGCCGCAGGTTGCCCACCCCCCGGTGTTGGCGATTGACAGTTGCGACCTATCAGCTGCACAGGTCACCGCTCAGTTTGTCAGCTGTGCCGATACGTGGCCCCGACCCCTGACCGCACAGTTGGCATTCAGGGCCATGAACATGTGGCTGTTTTTTTTAAAGGAGAAGTTCATGTTTACAAAGAATAAAAGCTTATTTTATTGTAGATAAAAAATGTACATTTTCTTGTTTCCGGAACCTCTAAAGCGTTGCACCCGTGATCAGACCGCTGGTGCCATGCCGGGTCTCCTGCGGATCTGTCGGTATATCTGCTTGTCTGTATAGGATGTATGGGCGGCAGATATACCGACAGAAGAATCCGTGAACTACAGCTGTGGAGCGCCGTGGTAGTTCATTGAGAACTACAAGCTGACCGCTGCAAAGGCTGATGGGACTTGTAGTTCATTCAGTCACAACACTGTAAATGGCGTGGCTGTGTGGGCGGAGCCCCACATGGCCTTGACAGCTAGAGGGGAAGAGGATCCCCCCCCCCCCCGCTAGCTGTACAATGGAGAGGAGTGGGGGCTGGTCTGTTTATAGGAACCCCTGAATATGGGTGTAACATGTTACAAAAGGTAAACTTGTGCTTTTAAATTTCGGGATCCGTGACTGTGCAGCTGATATGTCCCAACTGACATGAATGACCTGCACACCTTGTATCCCCGTGTAGTCACCCCCCTCACAGGTGTACCCTGTAGTACCCCCCCCCCCCCCCGTATGACTATGGCCTTACTGTGCATGAAATTCATTCAGATACTTCTTGGGCCTTGTTCATAGTTGCTCAAATATTGGCGCTGAACAAATGCCCCTGTAGTGTGATTGTGTTTGCACTCCGATGCCTAGATTTTGTTCAAGGCCAAAGGCTGGCCATACACTATACAACTTTTTTTTTTTTTTTTGAGATTTTTGGTTCAGATTTACCCAAAACCATATATTGGGTCAAACCTAACCCTTTCAATTGTATCCAATCAGGCCGGCTCTTGCACCACATAGCTGAAGGTAAATCTAAAGGAAATTGTATAGTGTGCTGCCAACGCATGCCTTACCATAGGCTAGAATGGAAGGAGTTGAGATGCTTGAACTCCTCATGTAACATGACGCAGCACAGACGCTTCATGTGTTGATGTGAACAGCTGTGTGCTGTCCGTATTAATGTCAGACAGCTTTACTAGGCGTTTTGAGGAGCATTTAAATTGCACCTAAACGCCTGCTTTTAATGCCAGTGTGAACAGAGTCTTGGCTGTGCTTCACACTGGTGCGGAATTCACAGCATTTTTCAATTCGTTCTCTTTACATCTGGAGGAAAAGAAATGTCATCTCCAAACACGGAAAGGTTTCTTCACAGTGAGAGCTGTGAGAATGTGGAATAGACTCCCTCCAGAGTTGGTTGTGGCCAGCTCAGTGGATTGCTGTAGGAAAGTCCTGGATTCTTTCTTGGATACACAGAATATAACTGGATATAACATTTATAGGGAAAGGTGATCCAGGGAATATCCGATTGCCTCTCCGGGGGGTCAGGAAGGAATTTTTCCCCTGCAGGAGGAGATTGGATCGTGCTTTGCTGGGTTTTTTCCTTCCTCTGGATCATCTGTGAGTGTAGGATTATAACTTTTTCTATGGTTGAACTGGATGGACTTTTGTCTTTCAGCCAGACTAACTATGTAACCTCATCAGAAACGCACCCCATTCATGTGAACCGCTGCAGGTGTGTAAGTTAACACCCCGAAAGCGGTCCACAAAACGCGGTGCGATGTGCAGAATTGGGTCGCATAGGTGTGCAGAATTGGGTCGCATAGGTGTGCAGAATTGGGTCGCATAGGTGTGCAGAATTGGGTCGCATAGGTGTGCAGAATTGGGTCGCATAGGTGTGCAGAATTGGGTCGCATAGGTGTGCAGAATTGGGTCGCATAGGTGTGCAGAATTGGGTCGCATAGGTGTGAATACCCGAGCGATCTGATTCTAGTGCGGACCCAAAAAAACGGTTCTGCATATTGGTGCGAATAGCCATACAAAATGTACAGCTCCAATCACACCGCGCACAATTCACATGTGATTTGCACGGGAATGCGGGTCCTGTGCGAATCACATGCGATATACCACATATATGTGAACCCGGCTGAAAGTGCAATTAACAATTGGGCACATTTGCATTCTTTCATACTCGTTTTATTGCGGCCACTATCCAGGGGTGGACTGACCATTTGGAAACTCGGCACTGCCCCGGGGTCAGTAGGGGGCCCCATGAGATGTCCCTGGTACCTTTTTCATGGGCTTTTTTGAGTTTGGGCAAGGACACAGGGGCCCCATGATCCCCTATTGCCTGGGGGCCCCATGAGTTGTCAGTCCGCCCCTGCCACTATCATTTCATTACGGGATCCATTTCTCTTGTCTACCAAGACATCTGTTTTTGGAGTGGTTTTACTTTTGGGGTCTCTATGGAGCCTCCCTTGTAGCCAACCTGGCATGCATGTCTAGGCTTCCCCATATTTACATGCAGAGGCTTGTAACCTGCCCACCTGGTTTTGAGTGACAGGTCATTCTGACATGGATTATTGTACAGGACTTCATGTGCAAAATGAGGTCATCAGAGGACAAGGGGGCACTTTGGAGGAAAAGAAATGTAATCTCCAAACACGGAAAGGTTTCTTCACAGTAAGAGCTGTGAGAATGTGAAATAGACTCCCTCCAGAGGTGGTTGTGGCCAGCCCAGTGGATTGCTGTAGGAAAGTTCTGGATCCTTTCTTGGATACACAGAATATAACTGGATATAACATTTATAGGGAAAGTTGATCCAGGGAATATCCGATTGCCTCTCGGGGGATCAGGAAGGAATGTTTCCCCTGCAGGAGCAAATTGGATCGTACTTTGCGTTTTTGCCTTCCTCTGGATCAACTGTGGGTGGAGGATTATAACTATTTTTTTTTTTTTTTTGGTTGAACTGAATGGATTTTTGTGGGTTGTTTTCTGTTTCTTTTTGTTTTTCTGTTTCTTTTTGTTTTTCTGTTTCTTTTTGTTTTTCTGTTTCTTTTTGTTTTTCTGTTTCTTTTTGTTTTTCTGTTTCTTTTTGTTTTTCTGTTTCTTTTTGTTTTTCTGTTTCTTTTTGTTTTTCTGTTTCTTTTTGTTTTTCTGTTTCTTTTTGTTTTCTGTTTCTTTTTGTTTTTCTGTTTCTTTTTGTTTTTCTGTTTCTTTTTGTTTTTCTGTTTCTTTTTGTTTTTCTGTTTCTTTTTGTTTTTCTGTTTCTTTTTGTTTTTCTGTTTCTTTTTGTTTTTCTGTTTCTTTTTGTTTTTCTGTTTCTTTTTGTTTTTCTGTTTCTTTTTGTTTTTCTGTTTCTTTTTGTTTTTCTGTTTCTTTTTGTTTTTCTGTTTCTTTTTGTTTTTCTGTTTCTTTTTGTTTTTCTGTTTCTTTTTGTTTTTCTGTTTCTTTTTGTTTTTCTGTTTCTTTTTGTTTTTCTGTTTTTCTGTTTCTTTTTGTTTTTCTGTTTTTCTGTTTTTCTGTTTCTTTTTGTTTTTCTGTTTTTCTGTTTTTCTGTTTCTTTTTGTTTTTCTGTTTTTCTGTTTTTCTGTTTCTTTTTGTTTTTCTGTTTTTCTGTTTTTCTGTTTCTTTTTGTTTTTCTGTTTTTCTGTTTCTTTTTGTTTTTCCAGACTATGTAAATGAGTAAAAAACTGTATTGATAAAAATGATAGAACTTTTTAATTGAGGTCTCTGCTGGTCGTCCAGCAGTCGTAGGGGAGAAGCGGCCAACCATCTCAAACTTCAGTGTGCATTACAATAAAAATGGTCATGCAACCTGTAACTATAGGGAGAGAGGGTGTAACAAAACATGAAAGTGCAGTAGTGCCGCGCTCCTCTTATTACTCTAAATGTGCTGATATCCTAAATAAATGCCAAAAAACTAAATACCGTACATATGTGCTGTGATACAATCCCACCGACCGTAAACTAAATGAATATAGTAAACCATTCACTGGTAATATTACTAGATTACCCTTTAAAGTGACGTAGTGATGCACTCTTCCTATTCCACTAGGATTAATAGTGGATACCCAGAATTATACATAAATTAATCAAATTAAGATAGTGAAGAAAATGAGAAAATCCATATAATATTGCCAGTCAAGTTTCAAATTTTCCATAACCAGTTGCCGTCTGCAGGTAGCCGAATGACTGCTGCACTGCGGCCGGCCAGTTCTGGGAGGGGTCATATGACGTCCTCCCAGAACGTGCTCTCCTGCGCGCAACCAGCGATCTCCGTGATCGCTGTGTCCAATGACACGCTGATCACAGGGAAATGCAATTGCCGGTTCTCGGCTGCACTTTCCTCACGCTGTGAGAACGTGAGGAAAGTACTGCCGAGAAGCGGCAGTTGTTAGAGCGGGGGTTAGCACCGATCATCAGGGCACCCACCTGTGCCCATCAGTGCCACCCAGCAGTTGTGCCAGTCAGTGCCGCCTATCCGTTCCACCTCATTAGTGCTGCCTATCAGTGCAGCCTCATCAA